>NC_048591.1:14992500-15292500 GCF_013265735.2 Oncorhynchus mykiss | reverse complement strand
GGGATGTTTCATCCCATTAGTTTGAAAAGCTTGAACTTACATTCCTCAAAATGACAGTCCTGAGAGTGAGAAATTGTGTCCTGGAGCGGCTCCAGAGGGAGTGTTTCAGACTGGTGAAATCTTACTGTACTGTGAAATGACGTACTGGGGTGTACATGCCGGCTAGGTCACTGGTGGCTAGACTGTTAAAAACATTCACGTAAATGAAACTATCCTACGGGAGGCTCAATCAACATTTTGGAGCCAAGACAATACTGAGAAATGTTCAATGTTCCATGATGCCCAAGTGATGTAAGAAAGAAATCAGAGGTCTTTGAAGATGATTTCATTAAAATTGGAATTTGTACAAAGTAAACGAGGATTAGAGGAATTGTTAAGCCCTCACTTGCTATACTCCACTGATACACTCACAGATTCACATGTGACACACAGACTTTGTTTACTTGAAACTCCCAGCTTCTACTGTATCTCTGTTTTTCTTATCAATTATTTTCCACTTCCTCTCTCCTCTGCGAACATGTACCAGATCCACTGCCCGAGCCAAACAATGTTCCATACAGAAATTAGAGACTAGTTTGGCCTCCAAAGACTGCAATACAGTGTACTATAACCTACATCCCCATATACCTGTCAAAAGTAATGCATACAGACCCCTTGACTTTTTCCACATTTTGTTATGCTACAGCCTTTTTCTAAAATGGACTGACTTGTTTTTTCCCCTCATCAATCTACACACAATACCCCATCATGATCAAGCAAAAACAGGTTTTTAGACATTTTTGCTAATTTATTAAAAATAGAAAAACAGAATATTACATTTACATGTATTCATTTACAAGAACTCAGACCCTTTGGCAGCAATTAAAGCCTTGAATCTTCTTGGGTATGACGCTACAAGCTTGGCACACCTGGACTTCAGGAGTTTCGCCCAGTCTACCCTACAGATCCTCTCAAGCTCTGTCAGGTTGGATGGGGAGCGTGTTGCACAGCTGTTTTCAGATCTCTCCAGAGATGTTAGATCGGTTTAAGACCGGGTTCTGGCTGGGCCACTCAAGGACATTCAGAGACTTGTTCTGAAGTCACTCCTGTGTTGTCTTGGCTGTGTGCTTAGGGTCATTGTCCTGTTGAAAAGTGAACCTTCACCCCAGTCTGAGGTCCTGAGAGTTCTGGAGCAGGTTTCAATCAACATTCTCTCTGGACTTTTCTTCGTTCATCTTTCCCTCGATCCTGACTAGTCTCCCAGTCCCTGCTGCTGAAAAACATCCCCACATAATGATGCTGCCACCACCATGCTTCACCGTAGGGATGGTGCCAGGTTTCTTCCAGACGTGAATCTTGGCATTTAGGCCAAATAGTTCAATCTTGGTTTCATCAGACCAGAGAATCTTGCTTCTCATGGTCTGAGAGTCCTTTAGGTGCCTTTTGGCAAATTCCAAGCAGGCGGTCATGTGCCTTTTACTGAGGAGTGGCTTCCGTCTGGCCACTCTACCATAAAGGCCTGATTGCTGGAGTGCTGCAGAGATGGTTGTCCTTCTGGAAGGTTCTTGCATCTCCACAGAGGAACTCTGGAGCTCTGTCAGAGTGGCCATCAGATTCTTGGTCACCTCCCTGACCAAAGCCCTTCTCCCCCGATTACTCAGTTTAGCCGAGCAGCCAGCTCTAGGAAGAGTCTTGGTGGTTCCAAACTTCTTCCATTTAATAATAATGGAGGCCACTGTGTTCTTGGGGACCTACAATGCTGCAGAAATGTTTTGGTACCCTTCCCCAGATCTGTTCCTCGACACAATCCTATTTCGGAGCTCTACTGACAATTCCTTTGACCTCATGGCTTGGCTTTTGCTCTGACATACACTGTCAACTGTGGGTCCTTAGATAGACAGCTGTGTGCCTTTCCAAATCATGTCCAATAAATATAATGTATCACAATGATCAATGGAAATAGGATGTACATGAACTCAATTTCGAGTCTCATTGCAAAGGGACAGAATTCTTAAATAAATAAGGAATTTCTGTTTTTTTTACAAAGCTGTTTTCACTTTGTCATTATGGTGTACTGTTTATAGATGATTTAATACATTTTAGAATAAGGCTGTAATGTAACAAAGTGTGGAAAAAGTCAAGGGTCTGACTACTTTCCAAATGCACCGTATGTACAACCAGAATATGATGTGTTGTAGATCCTGAATTCAAATCTAAAAAACAGTTAATGACTCCCCAAAATAAACTTTAGTAACACTGTATTTTAGGTAAACATGTTTAACCTTCAAAATTTGCTTTACAGGCACAAGGAAAATATGAGTTATTAGGTCATAATACACTCACTGCCAACATAAAGCCTTTCCCATTTTGCAGTTGTGGATGAGGTCATGAGTAAATGTAGTGGGGCATTAACTAATTGAATATGATCACCTATGAACTAGATGTGTAAAAAAAAACACCCACATAGCCTTATAATAAAAATGTGTTTAACTGCATTGCAACACAGTAGTAATATAATACATGTAATTGTAATACTTTTGATGTGTCCATTTCCATTACTTTCCGCGGTTGATATTGAAACTATCTGCTATCCACTGTCGAAGGGTTTAACCTGAGTGCACTAGAAATGCTACACTAAGACATGCAAGAAATGTACCATATGTATGTCTGAAGACATTTTAGATGCTCACATAATTCTGTGTCATACTACATCACTTTTACAACAAAAGTCTATTTAACCTAAAAAAAAGTATGATGACCAGATGAAGTAGGTATTCTAAAAAATGGCCCGTCCTTAGTATTCCATGTTCACGCTGCGGTTTTACTGTGAGTATTTCCTGTGTAATAGCTTAGAATGCAATTAAAATGTCTCATTCAATAACTGTGACAAGCTGCAGAATGTACTATTTCATCCGGTGAATTAAATCAAATGTATCAAATTATAGTAATATGTTCTTACCCAATTGATTGGGTTACACCCAGCCAATATTCATTGCTCAAATGTGATCTAATAACAGATCCCTTGTGTTTGATGCTGATGTGAGAGACCTCTCCTATTCCTTTCCCATTGGATAATATACTTGAGGGTTAGGCTCTGTTAACATTCAAATACCCTTTTTCCCTAAAGTATTACAAGTGTGCTGTTGAACAACAATCAGCTTGCAACGAAAGTTTGATTTTCCTCCAACATACAATGTGTGATTATATAAAACACATAAAAGACAAAATACTGGTGATCTTTTTATAAAATAGACACCATCAAAGCCAACATGACTACCAAAATGTGAAGATAATGCACTCTCTCTCCATTCAGATTTAAATACCGTCACATTCATATTCACTTAAAATCTCTCTTTCTCTCTCTCTCAAACATTGTAACAGTACGAGTGAAAATGTATTATTCAAAATAGCAAAGATCCAACTGAGGCTACAAACTTGTATCAGGAAACAGATGCTTATGCTTACTAGTTGGGGTTGTTTTCCACCAAACCCAGAAAAACACGGTCATGCCAACTCTTCTGCTCTGCTCAGTGAAATACAATGATTTCACTCCTGCCCATTGCATGCCAGTCTATTTAGCTGTTCTGAGAAATCATTCTGCGGTGTAGTCAGCTGTTAGCCTGTTAGGGGTGCGTGACTGAGGGGTAGCAGAGAATTGGAGGAGACGTACAAAGCTGCACTCTATGGTGCTTGACACTGCCAAGTCAATGCAGCCAAGCTAGAATTCCGGCAGCTACAAGAGAAATGACAAAGGAGATGAGATGACCCTTCCTCTACAGACCACCATGGGCCATTTACAACAGGTCATCTTGTAATTTGGGGAGGGCAGGAACATAATTCTATTTGGCTAAAAAAACACATTTAGGGATTAGAATTGTATACATTGATTCAATTGTAGAAACATAGCGAGGAACAGCTTACATTAGCTTTCTAAATGTATGCCTTGGAATCACATATACACTGAGTGTACAAAATGTTAGGAACCCTTTCCACGACATAGACCGACCAGGTGAATCCAGGTGAAAGCTATGATCCCTTATCGATGTCACTTGCTAAATCCGCTTCAATCAGTGGTCACCGGCCTTTTCTGAGTCAAGATCACTTTGAGTCACAATGCAAGCCGAGATCTACCGCTCAAAACGTAAGTCTATGCAACACGAACATATTAAAAGCAGTACTGTAGCAATGAGGTTTGTGCAGTAGGGTATAGGCCCAGTACATGCATTTGATGGTCAGTGGAGGGAGAGGCTAGCAGACTTATGGTCTGCCTCTAAACGTATCTCCGCTCTCACTTTCCTCCGCAGACACTGACCAATAAGGGACATAATCTTCCAGCGTAACTCGAGTAGCACCCCATTATTTCTGCCTCATGCACAAATTAATTTTGTAACTTCTATTAAAATATTCCTTGACATTAAAAAATACCCATGCTGCTAATAATAACACAAGTCTATCAATATACTTTACGAGTCATTCATTGCAGCTTCAGTGCTGGTTGTAGCACGAGTGGAAGTCAGAAGAACGTGCATTTTATGGCTTATGAAAGTGTTGAATAGAGTGTTGACAGTGCTGAGTAAGAACTGTAAACTAGAACTCACTAATAAAAACAGACGCTCTTTGCTCTATTAGATGACAGTCTCTCTAGTCATGGTTTTAAAGGTTTTGAAATCTCACAGCATCAACTACTCCATTGCAGACACGGTAATCTGAGCCATCCGATTGGCCAGCAGTAGGCCTATAGATTTGCTCTCTGGGCCCGCCGGGAAGGCAGAGTTTGTACCTTAAGACACATGAAATGGTTAAAATTGGGAAGACATCGGCTACTCTACTCTGAATCGGTTGCACCTACCGCCAACAGCGGGAGACCAAAAAAAATACAAATAAAATAGGAACGCAAGGCTTTATCGTTGTTTTTTTACAGAAATGTTTGGTGATTGACTAGGAATGCCATGGAGATAAGATTTTGATCAACCAATTGGTGACCACTGGTGTAGATGAAGGGGAGGAGAGAGGATAAAGAATTGTTTTTAAGCCTTGAGACAATTGAGACTTGGATTGTGTATGTGTACCATTCAAAGGGTGAATGAGCAAGACAACAGATTTAAGTGCCTTTGAACAGGGTATGGTAGTAGGTGCCAGGTGCACCGGTTTGATTGTGTCAAGAACTGCAACGCTGCTGGGTTTTTCACGCTCAACAGTTTCCCATGTGTATCAAGAATGGTCCATCATCCAAAGGACATCCAGACAACTTGACACAACTGTGGGAAGCATTGGAGTCAACATGGGACAGCATTCCTCTGGAACGCTTTTGACACCTTGTAGAGTCCATCCCCCGATGACTTGAGGCTGTTCTGAGAGCAAAAGGGAGTGCAACTCAATATTAGGAAGGTGTTCCCAATGTATTGTACACTCAGTGTATATGGGCTTTCTCTATGAGGTAGAACTGCATGGTTACCAATCCAAGAGGCCCCAATATAATCTGTTGCCAGCACATAATGGGGGTAGTGAAAGGGAATCACATATGATGGCATGTGTAAATCGAATTATGATTTCAATGCCATCATGGTTAAAAGTATGTAAACATGTACTCACCTCTAACCCCTATAAGTGCATGGACTAAGTTATGAGAGACATTGCAGCCATTGTGACAAAAGTGTTAAAAGGTAACTTGAATATTTTCAATGTAAACGAAGGGTATCCTTTTGAATAGCATTAAGACAATGTCTTTCAGTTTTACTCGAAGGGTTAATTGCGGTGATAGGGTGCACAATTCAAAGTATGATTTGTACAAATTTAACCAAATGTTTTGTATCATTAAAAACAAGTTAAGGTTTCATTTGCTGCAAGTCACATAAATGTCTTCATAAAGTCAAATGAAAAAAAATATACATCAGTTCCTCAATCATGGAGTACATGCAGAGCATTCAGATGGAACACTTCTTGTTCCATGATAAATGTTTGTTCCACACGCCACTCAGGTTCCTCCCTCCTACAGTATGTTTCCTGGGTGGACCTGGAGGGGCCTGAGTGGCTGTCTGCCAGACACACTGAAGAGGAGTTTTCAGACATCTTTTCTAGAACGGCTTAAAGTGAACTATTCATCAAGGGAGGGGAGTGGGTTCTGGCAAAATGAGTGTTTCCCACCAGATAGATATCAGGATCTGTGATGCAGAGGATGATGTTTTCGCATAGGTCCTCCATCCATCATTGTGTATTTGAGAACTTAGTGGGTGATATTCTCAGTAATGGAAAAAGTACCCAATTGTCATACTTAAGTAGAAGTAAAGATACCTTAAAAGAAAATGACTCAAGTAAAAGTGAAAGTCACCTAGCAAAATACTACTTGAGTAAAAATCGAAGTATTTGGTTTTAAATATACTTAAGTCTCAAAAGTAAATGTAATCGCTAAAATATACTTAAGTATCAAAAGTAAAAGTATAAATTATTTCAAATTCCTTATATTAAGCAAACCAGATGGCCCAATTCTTCTTCTTTTTTATACGGATAAACTGGGGTACACTTCAACACTCAGACATAATTTACAAACAAAGCATTTGTGTTTAGTGAGTCAGCCAGATCAGAGGCAGTACTCTCTTGATAGGTGCATGAATTAGACAATTTTTCTGTCCTTCTAAGCATTCAAAATGTAACGAGTACTTTTTGGTGTCAGGGAAAATGTAAAGAGTAAAAAGTGCGGAGGGAGGGAGGTGACCAAGAACCTGATGGTCACTCTGACAGAGCTCTAGAGTTCCTCCGTGGAGATGGGAGAACCTTCCAGAAGGACAACCATCTCTGCAGCACTCCACCAATCAGGCCTATATGGTAGAGTGGCAAGACGGAAGTCACTCCAAAGTAAAAGGCACTAGACAGCCCGCTTGGAATTTCCCAAAAGGCACCTAAAGACTCTCAGACCGTGAGAAACAAGATTCTCTGGTCTTGATGAAACCAAGATTGAACTCTTTGGGCTGAATGTCAAGCGTCACTTCTGGAGGAAACTTGGCACCACCCCTACGGTGAAGCACAGTGGTGGCAGCATCATGCTGTGGTGATGTTTTTCAGAGGCAGGGACTGGGAGACTAGTCCGGATCGAGGGAAAGATTGACGAAGCAAAGTACAGAGAGATCCTTGATAAAACCTGCTCCAGAGCGCTCAGGACCTGACTGGTGTGAAGGTTCACATTCCAACAGGTCGATGCCAAGACAACACAGGAGTGGCTTCGGGACAAGTCTCTGAATGTCCTTGAGTGGCCCAGCCAAAGCACAAGGCTTTAATATTTTTGGGAAAAAAGAAAAGTTCTATTCACACAGCCGCCACAAAATAAAGCAGACATACAGTAGGTGTCTGCCGGTTAGAGAAATAGTAAAGTGGAAATAGTTTTTATAAACAGATGGAATTAAAAAAGATTACATTAAAATCAACCCACACCGAGCAGGTAAAAGGGCCAGTGGTATTAGCATTTACCCAATTATCTCTCCTTAAAGCTTGACTCAAGGCTTTAATCGCTGCCAAAGGTGCTTCAACAAAGTACTGAGTAAAGGGTCTGAATACTTATTTAAATGTGATATTTCAGTTTTACATTTTTATAAAAGAGCAAAAATGTATAGAATTGTGTTTTTGCTTTGTCATCATGAGGTATTGTCTGTAGACTGATGGGGGGGAAAACTATTAAATACATTTTAGGCTGTAACCCTTCAAAATGTGGAAAAAGTCAATGGGTCTGAATCCTTTCCGAAGGCACTGTACTTAGATTGGCCCCAAAAAAATCCAGATACACCATTATCAGGCCTCAGAAATTGCAACGCTACACGATGTAGGAATGTTTTTGGATAAAATGTTGCCTCTGGTTCTATGTTGATACCGTAGCTTACCGTTTTGTTCAAGTGTTCAGGCACCAAGTTAAAGTCATATCCCGCTTGTGCGAAGACGCACCAGCAAATCCCAAAGCTGAAACAGACGTCCATCATCGCTGAAGTGTCCAATATATATGATATTCTCATGTCTGATATTAATGGACAACAGAACCATACCAGGAATGTGTCCCAGTGGCCCCTGATTCCTTTATGGTAAATGATGTCACATCATGTGATAAACCTAGCAGATGCTGCTGCCTTGTCAATCCATTAAAACCCTCCGCTTTGCAGCTGTTCAAAGTATCAAGTATCAAATCTCAGAAAATATTGGCATTTTCTCACCATTTCTCAACCACATTGAAGACAGGTATAATTAAATAATGTGTATATATACACTTGAGACTAAGTAAATAATTGAGTTTGTTTAAAAGGACCAAGTTGTTAAACTTTGGGTTATCCGCAATGATGTGCAGTGTATCCACACATGTGATTGAATTGTGTTGTCGAATCAATCAAATCAATTGAAATGTGATGGTATCAAATTGAAATTATTAGTGTGAATCAGTTAAATTAAATGTGCCAACCATTTGTGTATGAGATTATTCAACATATACCTTCATTTGTTTTACTGTTTACAGTTCTCGTTTTGACTTTTCAAAATACAAAAATGTTCACTTTCTCAGTCTTGAACTATTCAGCAGTCCCCCCCCCCCAAATAAAAAAAAAACCCTTGGTGCCCAGACTCCATACATCAAGACTAAAGCGTTGCTAGTGACATATGGAATTCACTGACAGGCTCCTTCAAAACACAACATGCGCTGAAACATCACCAAGCATTGTACAGTGTTGGCGTCAAGTCAAACGGCCGAGAATGGTCAAGCCATTTGTCTTAGAACATGACATGTAATATCACGTGCATCCTGTGAAGCTCCATAGCTTGGTCTAGGAATTTGAGATTGGTTACATTTATCCAGACCCATCCCTCAGTTGTTATTCCAATTCCAGATTGCCACTCAAACAGACAACATAAAGGATGCAAATATTCTGGTATGTTTTTAAGTGGCTTTTGATGAAGTCTGTATAGTATGTGGATTTACCCATGCATACTACCAAGGTAAGAAAGCAAATCTGTTATACTTTATTTGTTAAACATGAATGAATTGTTACATCCATTTTAAATAGCCACTCTAATTTAATAATGACCTTTGGTTGAAACAATGAGACATTATGCCCTTGGGTAACTTTTAGAATGAACAAATAGTCTTATTTGACAGTAAAGTTCATGTCCATGACTAAGTTTTGTCTAAAAAATAACATGCTATTTTAGACCCTGTCTTCCAACTACTCACGACATTGCTCACATGAACAACAAGACGTCAAAATGCCATTGGCCATTGTCTTGAATTCTGACTCTAGGTTGCTTCTCTCTTTGTGAACAGCTTTGGGGCATAGAAAAGGATAAAATATAGGCATGCTTGTCACATTTAGGGGTGAGATAACCTAAAAACAAAAGTTAAAAGTATCTGTGGCCTGGTATTAGCGAGAGCACTGACACACTCAATGGAATGCTTGGCACATTTGAGCTGCCTCTGACTAATTAAATTAACACCTGATGGCCATGAAAACTCACAAATTAAGTTATGTCATGCACATTCACACATTCACGTTATTTACTCAAACCACACTCAACTATGTTATTCACAAATGTTTTCATTGCTGCACACATCCACAGATAAGTAAGTTAGAAAATATATTTTCGTATAAGGTTCAATAAGCTGTAATCTTTTAGTTACTCCACAAGTCACTCATAGAAAGTAATTGCGTTTAACACCCAAAGTCAAGAGCCACAATAACCCAGACTTACAAAAAATTCTCAAACCCAACATGGCTACATGTCTTTGAATTGAAACATTCTCAATTATTTGAACTGAAAGAAACACATTATTCTGAAAACAGATGACCATAAATGTTAAGAATTTATGTCCGAAGTGAATACCCGGACATTTCTTCCCCCCACATTTTTTGGAGAGCACTCTCAGACCTGAGCACCCTCTTGTTTTGTTCCTGTCAACTGATAAGGATCAGTCAAAAGCAGCGACTAGGCAACCTCTCTCAAACAGAATAGGCTCTATGGAATGAGAGGTCAGCAAGCCACTGCGTGACTTTAAAACAGTGGGGAAATCAGCAAATATCACGTTGGTCCCACTCAACGTGCATGGAGAAGGAATGAAGAACTTGGGGTCTCACAATAACTTCACAAATCACAGCTTATTTGTAAAGTTTTCATAAGCACTTCTGCTTCACAAATCACAAATCATCTTCACAAAGCAAAGTCATACTACATAGAAGATGATGCTTCTCAAGCATCTAAATAGCCCCTATAAGAGGTTAAGGAGGGCTTCCCTAAGCCTCAAATGTTGTAATTTGTGTCAAAAACCTTTATCCACAGTAGACAGCTTCGCAACAAACAAAACCACTGACCTATGTTATCAGGTTATATACAGTACCTGTCATTGGTGATTTAGTGTAAAACTTTCATTCTGTTACTCCAACCTTCAACCTCCTGAAGAAATTGGATGACATTCCAGGGTCTGTGAAAACAATTTCAGATTGTCATGACCCTCAATGACCCCAATGAACATGTGTTTCCACAAGAGAGAGAAAAAGTATCCACATTTATATCATTGGGGTGTGGTATTTCTGGGTCACTGTTCCAGAAACCCTATCATAAGCATGCAAAAACATCATTAAGGGAAGACATCCATCTTCATCTAAATTATACAGTGTACCACTAGGAGACATTCATTGACCGTCCCTGGAGGTGACCTTGACTTTTCCTTCCGATACTCAAAGTACCATGTGCTACTCCTGAAGGAACATATTTTATGGGTTGTTGACCATTTCCCCAGCCAGCCTCACAGCTTGCCAATGTTCTCACTGTCTCACCTCCATCAGAGCTAAGCACCACACACCCTAGTGCAGTGGCCCAGTAACAAACATGAAACAAATGGCTTGAACAATGCAGAGAGAATTCATCTGAATCTCTATAAGCTTAAAGGCTGGAGCTATGGATGCCTGGTTAGCGCAGACTTATTTCCCCTACAGTGTGTTGTAAATGTCATGGCTACTCACCATTCTAGAGGTTGGACACTTCTGCTGAAAGGGAATGTCTTCAGAGGGGAACGGTGGAGAATTCAGTTAGTAGGATAGATCAGCTGCCTTGCACACACCTGCTTTTTTACTCACATCTTTCAGAGTATAACCTTGACATGTTACTACTGGACATTTATAAATGTAAATTGAACGTAATTTGCACTCTTGAGTAAATTGTTTTTGACCATCTTCACACTTGTTGCTGAGGTGACAAAATGGCAGTAAAATATGTTTTAAAAAAAACGTTTAATAATAATGAAACCATATTACAGAGCACATGATATGAACTCACATGTCTCTCCCTCTTTTCATGTTGAAAAATAAACAACCACCCACCAACCTTGCCTGAATCTTTTCAAAATGATCTCAACCGTGTGGCATTTTTGTGGTTATTTTTTTCTAAGTCACGAGAACCAAAACCTCTGTCATTTAATACAATAGCTTGCAGTTGAACAATAGCTTGCAGTTGACTAAGAAGAGCACTGTTGAAGAACTGTTCCAAGAGCAGGTGTTGAGAAAACACCAACTGTACTGTTTGTTGTCATGCCTGCCATTCAAGTGTCCCCATTTGGCACAGACGTCAATTCAATGTGTATTCCACATTGGTTCAATGTAATTTATTTTTAATGACGTGGAAACAACGTTGACACAACCAGTGTGTTTCCACTGCGTCTCCTCAAGGGTCTTGGTGCTCACCCCCTTCAAATGAATCAATCATGTAAAAGTGTCATAAGTCAGGGCATTTTCAGGATGTTCGCTGAAGCTGTTTTCTTTGGAGAGCTGTTGTGGCTGACGTGATAAATGAAGGTAATGCAGAAGTATATTGTCATGGGGTGACTGACAAATGAGGACATGGTCACTAGCTGTGGGGTAACCCCTCGTTAAGACTAATGAACGTGATGGATGGTAAGACTGTGAACGTGATGGATGGAGAGGAACATGTACAACACATCGAGAATAAAAATGACTGTGTGTGAGCATTTGTTTATAGAAACGAGTCGCGGCTGGTAAGCTAATGGGAGGACATGTGAGAAACAACGACAATTACATTTTACATTTTTTTAAATTGTTTTTAATGTTTGAAAAATGTTTGAGGAGGACCGCCCCTATGTTTCCCAAGTGGAGCCTTCACTGATTGAAACACATCAAATGTGTGCTTCGTTTCCTATTTAGTTTAGTGAAAAATCTGATTAAGAGAAAGATTTAATTTGTTTAACTATCTAAATACGTATATTTTTGCACATGGCAACCACACCTTGTCCACACGTAAAATATTAGCACTGAGGGAGAAGGTGTGGAAGACTAAGGAAACACAAGCCTTTCTCTGTATATCAACACCCACCATTAAAAAGCCATATCAAATCCAGGAGTACACAGTACATAGCTTCATCATGCGGTCATGCATATCTGAATGGAAATATCACTCAATCTCAAATTGTGCCAGACACAAATGACTCTTAATTATGAGTGCTCTCACTCAAAGAAGCATTGATGTCTTTAGAATTAGCCAAGGAAAATTACTCATACATGAAATGATCAAACATACAATACAACGGTGCCAAGCACTCTGCAGTGTTTGCGTCAACAACATAGACATCAGATCCACTGGAGATGAGGTCCCTGCAGTATTAAGGAATCTGAGTTGAGCTGTGGACTTTGGTGTAAGAGAGACGTGATGTGCTGGTGTAAAGAGTCCCTATGGGGTTCTGCAGCTGTGCAAACCAACCACGCTACCATCTGTCTGACACAGACAATCCCATGATGTCATTGCAAGTGAGGTCACTGCTGTCACTGAGCAGAATGACCGGGAGTTGCGTGCTGTCAATCAGGAGTGGACACAGGTGCGGGGACATGCTCAATGCTCCAGCCCAGCCGCCTCATTGCAGTATTTTTCCCGACCTGCCAAAAGCAACAGCTCACGCCTGGTTGGGTTTTACTCTACCTCAGACGTCACCCACCCACGATTTCCCACAAAAAAAGACAATGTCCCCTTTCTGTGTCCCAGGTGAAAAAATATCTGCACACAGGATTTAGTGGAAATTTGATTACCCTGAAACAGTGGAGAAAAGAGAGCGTCTCATTAACAGAAAACATGTAGGGTTATGAGGTCAAAGGCTCTTGTTTGCCCAATCAACACAAACCGACGTCATTATTATCATTCCATTATTTAGCCTCAGATTTTCCCAGTGGAACTTGATGTCAAAAATACATCATATTCTGTTTGAAAACAAAAAGACATTAACAAAACTTCCTTTCACAACTAGTATACAACAAGACCTGGATGTCACAAAGGCCATCTTAGTGACGTCATTGCAACCAGTTTGGCTGGCTAGGGTTATATTTTCTAATTGTGGAGGGCAATATTCCACAGCAGCTTTGCATTCCAGTATTTATAACAAAACCACAGTTGAGTCACCCCCATACAAAATCCGTTGCTTCTCCTACGTAGTGATCACATCTTATGTCATTTCCAATACGTCAAGGGCTAAAGGAGACAATGAGTAATCCTTCCCAGGCATCAGTGACTTAGAACGAAATTGGCAGCTCAAGACCTTAGCACACTTCCTGCTGCACGCTCCCACAGAGTCGGGTCAGTCAGGGGAAAGGTGACTAAATACTGAATAATCTCATCCTTCAGATGAAACTGTACATGCAGAGCCCAACAGGGACAGACAATATTAACAGTCTAATCAGTGATCTGGTTGGAGGTTGGGTTGGAAGGCAGTCAGCAGAGAATGGCCAAACAGGCTGGTGTCAGCATTGAAGGTACAGTGCCTTTGGAAAATATTCAGATCCCTTGACCTTTTCCACGTTTTGTTACATTACAGCCTTATTATAAAATGTATTAAATAAATCAAAATCATCATTCTACACAATACCCCATAACGACAGTGAAAATAGGTTTTTAGAAATTGTTGTAAAATGATAACAAATCGAAAATAAAAATGCCTTATTTACATAAGTATTCAGACCCTTTCCTATGAGACTCGAAATTGAGCTCAGATGCATCCTGTTTCCATTGATCATCCTTGAGATGTTTCTACAACTTGATTGGAGACTACCTGTTTCACATCCTGACCTTAGTTCCGTTTTTATGTCTCTATTTTAGTTTGGTCAGGGCGTGAGTTGGGATGGGCATTCTATGTTTTGTTCTGTGTGTTATATTTCTAGGTGTTTGGCCTGGTATGGTTCCCAATCAGAGGCAGCTGCCAATCGATGTCTCTGATTGAGAACCATACTTAGGCAGCCTGTTTTCCCACTATGGGTTGTGGGTAGTTGTTTTCCATTTCAGTGTTTGCACCATACGGGACTGTTTCAGTTTTCATTTATCCTCTTGTTCTTTTGTATTTAGTGTTCCGTTTATTAAAGGAAATATCAACACGTACCACTCTGCACCTTGGTCCTCACCTTCTTCCACCAAAGACAATCGTTACAACCTGTGGTAAAATCAATTGATTGGACTTGATTTGGAAAGGCACACACCTGTTTCTATATGGTCCAACAGTTCACAATGCATGTCAAAGCAACAACCAAGCCTTTCAGAAGGACAACCATCTCTGCAGCACTCCACCAATCAGGCCTTTATGGTAGAGTGGCCAGACAGAAATCATTCCTAAGTAAAAGGCACATGAAAGCCCACTTGGAGTTTACCAAAAGGTACCTAAAGACTCTCAGATCATGAGAAACAAGATTCTCTGGTATGATAAAACCAAGATTGAACTCCTTGGCCTAAATGCCAAGTGCCACATCTGGAGAAAACCGGGCACCATCCCTACGGTGAAGCATGGAGGTGGCAGCATCATGCTGTGGGGATGTTTTTCAGCGGCAGGGACTGGGAGACTAGTAGGATCGAGGGAAATATGAACAGAGCATAGTACAGAGAGATCCTTGATGAAAACCTGCTCCAGAGCTCTCAGGACCTCAGATTGGGGTGAAGGTTCACATTCCAACAGGACAAAGACCCTAAACACACAGCCAAGACAATGCAGGAGTGGCTTCAGGACAAGTCTCTGAATGTCCTTGAGTTGCCCAGCCAGAGCCCAAACCTGATCAAACAGCTCTGGAGAGACCTGAAAATAGCTGTGCCGTGAAGCTCCCCATCCAACCTGACAGAGCTTGAGAGGACCTGCAGAGAAGAATGGGAGAAACTCCCCAAATACAGGTGTGCCAAGCTTGTAGCGTCATGCCCAATAAGACTCGAGGCTGTAATCGCTGCCAAAGGTGCTTCAACAAAGTACTGAGTAATGGGTCTGAATACTTATGTAAATGTGATATTTATAAAACCCTGTATTTTCTTTGTCATTATGGGGTATTGTGTGCATAATGATGAGCAAAGAATAACAATTGAATCATTTTTAGAATAAGGTTGTAACATAACAAAATGTATAAAAAGTCATGGGGTCTGAATACTTTCCAAATGCACTGTATATGTTGTGTCAAGATAACATGGAATATTGGCCGTAGTAATCAGGTTATGTCATGTAGCTACATTTGTATGAGCTGGGAGATGACTTACACTTATTCTCCTATGTAAGAGTTGATAAGCGGCTATAAAGCCACATAAAGTACTAATGTAACAGTATTGAACCAGGGACCCTCTGCACACATCAACAACAGACACCCACGAGGCATTGTTACCCATCGCGCCACAAAGCTGCGGCCCTTGCAGAGCAAGGGGAACAACTACTTCAAGGTCTCCGAGCGAGTGACTTCACTGACTGAAATGCTATTAGCGCGCACCACCGCTAACTAGCTAGCCATTTCACATCAGTTACACTAACAAACGTCAAATTCTGGGGATTACATTGATATTAAATACAGTGACAATCCATTGAAACAGAAGATGAATGTTAATCTGCTGAGAGAAATACTACAAGAAACAATCACATAATCCAGTTAAGGGGATGGCGGTGTGTCGTCCCATTTTAATCTCTCCTTTTGACCATGAATGACACCGATAATGTGTTCATATTCAAGGACTTGTGGCTTTTGTGGCTTGAGAGAAAGAGAGATTATTCTTGAACTACTACTGAACTACAGTATATTAACTAGCACTATTGAAAATCATACAATGAAAATATTTCAATCTCATATGCAGCTTGGGACACGTACCCACTGTGATATTCCCTCATACATTGAAATGAACCATGCTTCACATTTCCTGCTTTGTGTTTTTCCTCTGGAAAGTACCTCTCTTCTGATTGGAAATCAATATCATAATAACTGACCTTACCCTAAGTCCTTAACCTTTAAGTCCTCTAGGGACACTGACCAAATATACCAGCATTTTCCCACCATGCAGCTGAGGGCCCACAGCAGGTGCAGCTGATTTAAAAAATCCTGCACTCTTAAGGAGTGTTATGAGAGGGAAAAAGTCCAGTCTTTTCCCACTGGGAACATTTGCTTTTAGTCCATTTGGCTTGGATCCAGGTGGAATAGAGAGCTCAGCTCAGCTGGGTTAGACCCCATCAGTTAACTAACCTTCTGGCTCAACCAAAGAGGAAACTATACTTTTCATCACAAGCTGAAGAGCTTTCAGTAAAACTGAATAAGACAAGCTTTGCATAAGGACATTTTCATACCATGACACTGACAAGTGTAATGTAAATGATAAAAAATGTTGAGCACACTACATATTTCAATTTAAATAGAGCTATGGAGTGCAATTCTAATGTTAAATCTCATGTCATGTGTCATGTTTCTGTCGTGAGAGAAGCATAACGGTCAGATTGAGAAGTATACAGTATATGGGGAGATGTTGAAAATGAAATAGCATTTTATTATAAAACAAACGTATGCAGAATTGGTTGAATTCTGATGTACTCAACAAATCCTCAATGAAAGAAAGGTATACACACTTAATATGTTGAGAATGTATCGTAATGTTTTAAAAAATGCCTTAATTATGCTGGACCCCAGGAAGAGTAGCTGCTAATGGGGATCCATGATAAATACAAATACAAATAAATACATGGGCCATAAATGTCTTGGTTAAGAGGGCGGTCTAGGCTGCTTATCTCTGTGGTCTGTTTTTAAAACCCTCTCTGGTTTAAAAGATCTCTCTGGTTTTAAATCCTCTCTAGATCTCTGGAGATGGCTATGGCCACTCAAATAAAATGTTGATAGATGCCGTAAGAAAAGGCTGTCCCAGAACCTGTGTAAGAGAGCATTGCTAACTATTGAAAACAAAAGTTACCTATGTAACCACGGTTATGTGAGCTATATGGATCACTCCAATACATTGGTATCACTCCGTGGCGGAGGGATTCATCCCAGGTGAGGATTTACAGATTTACTCCCGTGTACACCTGTGTCACGGCTGGGGTCCGCCCCTATACAGTATGGCGCCTTTAGCACCGTAGAGGATTGGAGTGATCCATATAGCTCACATAACCGTGGTTACATACATAACCTTTGTTATGTTTCACTATATTGGATCACTCAAATATATTGGTATATACGTATCAGATTAGTCGGTGCTAGAGGGCCGTCAATGTAGAAGGGGGTCCTGGCACAGTCCCCAGAAGGGGAGGCGACGCCCAGGACCGTTGAACCAACTGCAGAGTGAGGTGCCTAGCAAAGGTACCTAGCAAAGGTGCAAGAGGAAGCACAGCTGGAAGCACAGATCTCAGCGAGGGGCA
Source organism: Oncorhynchus mykiss (assembly GCF_013265735.2). NCBI lineage: Eukaryota > Metazoa > Chordata > Actinopteri > Salmoniformes > Salmonidae > Oncorhynchus > Oncorhynchus mykiss. The sequence continues at coordinate 15,274,877 of NC_048591.1, read as the reverse complement.
CTTCTCTCAGTAGAGCCCAGGACGCAGACCCACCTCGTGTTGAATGTGCCACCACAGATTCCAGCACTGGCATGCCAGCCAGGCAGTATGCTGTCGTAATCGTGTCCAAGATCCAGTGAGAGAGCCTCTGCTTTGATAGCCCAGCCCCCAGGACTCTCTCACCATAGCAGACAAAGAGCTGGTCGGGGACAACAGGGACAGGAGAAGGCTGAATCAGGGTTGTCTGGGCCAGTATGGGGCCACCAGAAGAAGAAGATGTTCTGCCATCCTGGTCCTGTACAGCATAGCCTCAATCAGGGGGGAAGTGGTGAATACGTAAAGCTCCAGCCCTAGCCAATCGTGAGCCAAAGCATTCAAGCCCAGAGGCCCTGGTGGCTCTGACATTGAGTACCACAGGGGGCAGTGTGCATTGTCCAGGGAGGCAACAGGTCCACCTGCGCTGTTCCCGAACTTGTCCCACAAGTGCTGCTCCACCTGGGGATGTAGGCTCCAGGCCCCAGGTGGCAGGCCCTCCCTCAAGAGCAAATCTGCGACGCTAGACAGCCCTGAGCCCAGAGAAGGAGCTCCCGTGCTATAAGATTGAGGCGGTGGGATCTCAGTCCACCCTGATGGTTGATGTAAGTCACCACTGTGGTGTTGTCCATTCTCACCAGGACATGTCTTCCTTTCAGATGTGGAAGGACCGCAGGGCCAGCAGTACAGCTCAGAGCTCTAGTGTATTGATGTGCCTGCCGCTCCAAGGGGGTAGCAAACAACCGCTGGCCGAACTGCCCTTGGTCACACCCCCCCAGCCAATCTGGAGGCGTCTGTGCTGACCAGCCACCGCGGCACATCCTCAGCATCTCCACCCCACCTGAGAGAAGAGCAACAACGCCAGCTAAACAATGCCACCGCTGAAGAGGCCGTTGATGGAGCAGGCCCAGGGGAATCAGCAACGAGGCCGCCGTAAGCAAGCCCAACAGGCGATGGCAGGTCAGGGCGGATACTACCCGCTCCTACCGAAAGTGGTTGAGGCAAGATGGATCGCCTGAACCCTTCTGGTGGGAAGGTGTGCTCTCATGAGGACTGAGTCCAGTTCCATGTCAATGAAGGCCACCCTCTGGGTGGGCATCAGATGACTCTTCTTGTCATTTACAGTAATGACCTGGGTCCTGCTTGGGGCACAAATCAGCCAATCGTCCAGGTAATTGAGGTTCAACAATCCTCGGGATGAGAGAGGTGCCAGGACAGCGTCCATGCACTTTGTGAAAGTGTGGGGTGCCAAGGAGAGGGTGAAGGGAAAAACCATGAATTCATAAGCCATCCCTTCGAAAGTGAATCGGAGGGACTGCCAATGAGCTGGGTGAACAGAAACATGGAAGTACGCATCCCTCAGGTCCAGCGCCTCAAATCACTGGTCCCAGGACACGGCCTGCAACACGAGACTGGGGGACAGCATGTGGGAACTCAGTACCTTCAAGTACCCATTGAGGTTGCGGAGGTCCAGAATCGGTTGAAACCCTCCATCTCTTTTTGGAAGCACAAAATAAGTGGAGTAGAACCTACCTAGTCATTCTGATGTCTTGATCCTGCGGATGGCACCCTTGTCCAGGAGTGAGGAGATCTTCGGCCGCAGCGTTTTCTTCAGGGGGTCGGCCACTGTGGTGATACGAAGGCCCCTGAAGGATGTGAGCCGGCACCGGAATTAGTGTCGGTACCCCTCGAGCATAGTGGACAACACTATGCTCCACACCCTCCTCCCACTTTGCCCTTTGAGACCTGGAGAAGCGCCGAGGCCGGGGAAGGGTGTATCCTCTGGTGCCCCGAGCACCTGGGTCTCCCAGGCATGTCCCTATGTCAGTGACGGTTGACACCATCACACCTGTCACAAAGGAAGGTCATACGCTCAACCAAGCCAACAAGGCCACAGAGCAGGGGTCCAACGGCCTGGGAGAGCTTATGTTGTGACCCCCTTGGAGGAATAGGAACCTGGTGAGGGATAAATTACCCAGTACCTCTGCAAGAACCAGGGTAGACCCGTGTGGGAAAAACAGCCTGTTGCTTCACTGCATGCTGTGCCCCTCCCCGCTGTCGTATCTTAGCACAAGGCGGTGGGCAGGAGAAGGACCCCACCGTCGTTCGGGTGCAGGTGTGTGGCGACGTTCCATCTGCCTTGCACCCGGGGCCTGAGGAGGCGGCATGAACTGTCTCAGGTTCTCTCAATCCCTATGAACCTTAGCGGTCTGCTCGAGAATGTCATCAACCCCACCCAAACGTCAGTTCTGGGGTGATGGGGTGAGTGACAAATGTGCTCTGGAGAGCAGGTGGCAGACGGGATTGGGCCAGCCAGAGATGGCGCTGGGACCACTTGCACCAGGGCCACATCCCTTTGGAGCAGGGAAAGCAGGCGAGACACCTCCATCACTTCCCGGGGGAGCTGCTATGTGCCCTCCTGCAGCCAGGAAAACAGAGTCTGCAGGTAGGCCTGCAGCAGCATGGCTGTGTTGGTAAGGTGTCCAAGAGAGCAGAGGGACCCATATGTGGCTTTCAAGTCCGCATTAAAGACTCTGGGGGGTTCCCGCCTTCAGTCGTGGGTTCCGCCCTGGCAGAGGCCCAGATCTCCTGCAAGGCCTCGAGGAACTCAGCAGAGATGGGGACAGATGGAGAGTCATCACTGTCCACCAGTTGATGTTCAGTGCAGTGTCTACCAAGTGAGTAGGCTCCTCATAGCTTCTCGAGCCGCTGGGGGACGATGAAGCCCCTCCTGGCGGCTTCTGATGACCTGTCAGCCTGGTAACCCCACTCACGGTGGTGAACAATGCCAACATCGTCCCCCAGGAACAGCCTATCACTGGCCATCAGGGAACAGCTGTTGTCGCCATCAAAGCTATCAACCTCCTGACGCGGGGCATGCGCCCTCCGTTCAAGGTGGTCCCAGCTTTGCCTGCGGTGGCTCCGGCCACACTTCCTGGGAGGGGTACTGGGCCTGAGGGAAGGAGCTCGTCCCCAGCCTGAGCCTGGCCAACCCACTCGCACATGGCCTCCAATCATGCCAGGTGCAGGCGTTCTGAGAACACCACACAAAACATGCATCCAGTAGGGCGCTCCACCACCCTCTCTGTGTGGCTCAAACCCAGGCAGTGCATACACGGGGTATACGGATCCCCAGGGGGATGCCACCATCACACCTGTCACAAAGGGAAGCCATAAACTCAGCCAAGCCAACACGGCCACAGAGCAAGGGTCCGACGCCCTGGGAGAGCTATGTCGTGACCCGCTTGGAGGAATAGGAACCCGGTGAGGGATAAATTACCCAGTACCTCTGCAAAAAAACGTGGAAGACCCCTGTGGGAAAAACAGGCAGGCAATAAAACAGCAACCAGGTAACGGATTTGATTTATTTGGTTTTGGTTTTACGCCAACTGCAATATTACCTACTGGTTTAATATCCAAGCAGAACAAACTGCACCATATATAGTACTGCCTGTTAACGAACCCCAAAGTTAATGTCTCAACGTAGTTTTCCACGATACTCACACTCTGCAGGGGAAAGAACAAGAAAAAACACTGCAAGATAATTAGCAGAGAGGCGTGGGGAGCAGCATGTTAAGCAATTCACAACACACACACAGATCGAGCCAGTCGACAAGTTGTGTAAGGTAAATGACGGTTTGTGGGAGCAAAAGCCACCAATAAATGAATGCACACGGAGTCGTAGTGTACCGCTAACGAAACACAAGCACGACAAACCACGGGCGGAAGATACAGATCAACTGTGTGCAGCGAGTGGAGCACTCACGAGGAGGGGCTGCTCCAGGCTGCAAACTGCCAGTGAGTATACTTCCAAGCAAGATATTCCACATACCATTGACTTACCAAGCGCACTTCAGAAAGTTTGTACCTCAAACCATACGGACGTCCCACGAGAAAATGAAAGAACGTGTCGCGGCAGTGGGGTCTATATATAAGGGCGGACCCCAGCGAGTTAATCTGTAAATCCTCACCTCGGATGTATCCCTCCGCCGCAGAGTGATACCAATATATTGGAGTGATCCAATATAGTGAAACATAACACTCTTAGAAACACAAAATGGCATGACAAATACGATGATTAAAGGAGCAATCTGCAATTGAAACATCAATTGTTTAACTTTTAAATGAATGACATGCACCCATTGATTCTTGAAGAATAACTTGCCTCCTGAGCTTAGATCAGCTGTTGTACCTATCAAAACCCAAAATATAAACTTGTTTAACTCCAATGTTTGTGAACAAAGGAAATGTAAACAAACACTATATAGCCTCAAAACATGGTTGTCACTATAATTTTCATATATTGGATGGTCAGTCCTTACATCTATAGCTCTGTTAACCCACCGAAACGGGGCGGAGTGACGCTTTATTATTTAAACAATACACTTAGGCTAATATGCAGCTGTAGCAGCTGAGCTATAGATTGTAGATATGGCAATGTTCAACACAGACAAAAAGTCCATTATCGTAATTCCATTTGCCATAAATGGGTACTATGGGTACTATTTATACTGTCATATTAATACTCATGCCAATTTGCTCACCTTAAAGGGGCAATCAGTTGAAAAAATAACTACCCTATTAAAAACACAGGATAATGAATTTTGATTGGCCAGTGCCCAAATCCCTAGCTCCATCTTAAATAATAATACCAATGGGAACGGCTGTCTAAAAGCTGAGCTGGCACATGGGCATAGGCACCGCCTGTTGCTGCACGGTGTTCCAAAACCAATCACTCTCTAATAGAACAGCTGATTCCGAGACCATAGTATAGTTGTAAATGGGTATAGATGTTGTAAGTAGCTTCTTCATTTCCTATTCCGTCCACCATTGATAACACAGCAATGTCATCCTGATATAGGAAAAGTCCATGATATGACTTTTGAATCAATATCCTCTGCTTAGATTGGAAAGCGATTGGGAGGAAGCATATGCTTCCTAAAGCTATGGCAGCTACAGTATGTGATGTTTATGGTGAAGTAGCTTGCGAGAGCCTTGTAGCATTAGGTCAACTGACTTGGTGGAGAAGTTAGAGCATCACCTCATCAGATTGGGCAGCCAAATGATCCAGAGCGTCTTGGTCCTGTATAGTCACGATTCAACTGCCAAGGAAAAACACTGCAAATATGGCCTGGACGACACAACAGAGTTACATGTCATGAATATTGGAGTAAATCAGCACACAATGGAGTCCAAACACTTGACAGATGCAAGCAAAAATGCTGGACACATGCTGGAAATACAGGATTCAAGCTTTTTTATTTTTGAAGAGTGTTTATTAGCTCCCCAAGCTAATATCTAGGCTTTTGCTTCGAACCCAAATATTGAATGACTATAAAAAAAGCTTTTGCCATATTTTCTGATGAATAAGGACGATTATTAATGGTTATTTTAAGGTCTTATTCTACGGGACTGACAAGAAAAACAGCATCTGTAACCTTACAAATAACTGTCTAACCAGTCTGTTACCCTGTCATTCATCAAGTGTAACAAGAATTGAACTCTTTCTCTAAACGTTTACGTCATTCCCTGCATTACTGACCCCATCATGAACAACAGCAGGATTAGCTGTGTCACTCCCTGATCTGTTTCACCTGTCCTTGTGAATGTCTCCACCCCCCTCCAGGTGTCACCCATCTTCCCTATTACCCTCAGTGTATTTATAGATGTGTTATCTGTTTGTCTGTTGCCAATTCGTCTTGTCTTGCCAAGTCAACCAGCGTTTTTCAAAGCTCCTGTTTTTCCTAGTCTCTATTTTCTAGTCCTCCTGCTTCTGACCTTTGCCTGCCCTGACACTGAGTCCACCTGCCTGACCATTCTGCCTGCCCCTGACCTAAAGCCTGCCTGCCGCCCTGTACCGTTTGGACTCTGACCAGTTATGAACTCTTGCCTGTCCTTGACCTGCCTCTTGCCTGCCCCTCATTGTTCAATAAATATCAGAGACTCTAACCATCTGGCTCCTGTGTCTGCATCTGGGTCTCACCTTATGTTGTTATAGTACGAACTGGCCATGACTGACCCAGCAGACTCAGACCAGCTCTGTCACCATTAAAAAACACGAGGAGCTACTTCAGAACCTTATGGAAGGGTTCCAATCTCTGGCAGAATGCCACGACCAGGGGTTCAAGGCGTTAATGGAGCAGTTCTGTGAATTGTCTCTCAGGCAGAATGCCACATCTGATACCTCCCAGTTGCTCAGTAACGCCCCTACCAGTGGTGGGTTTGTTCAGCCTACCCCGGCCCCCCGAGAACCCCGCTTACCTCCTCCGGAGTGATATGCTGAGGATTCTGGGAAATGCCGGGAGTTTCTTTCCCAGTGCTCCCGTATTTTTGTCCCCTACGGATCTGTCAAGGTTAGCGTATCTTATTACGCTAATTTCCGGAAGGGCGCTCTCCTGGGCTACGGCCGTTTGGGAGCAACAATCCGCCGTTTGCTATTATCTGAAAGATTTCATGGTGGAGGTGAGGAAGGTGCTCGGTAGAGAGGCGGCCCGAAAACTACTGAAATTACATCAGAACTCCCGTAGTGTGGTAGATTTTCACACATTGGCCACTAAGAGTGTCTGGAATCCGGAAGTCCTGTTTGATACTTTCCTTCACAGACTATCAGAGGAGATAAAAGACAAGCTAGCAGCTCGGGAGTTACCTTTGGACCTCGATTCCCTCATCACCCTTACCATTAGGATTGATGGGCGTCTACGGGAATGCAGGAGTGAGAGGTCCGCTGCTGCTTGCTCAACTCCGAAGGAATCCGGAAGTCCCCGAAGGCTGCATTTCTGACAAGATCCGAAGCCACCCAAGTTCCCTCGAGAATCATCGGCGATGGGTGAGTTGGACACACTGGAGCCTATGCAACTGGGCAGAACTAGATTATTGCCTAGGGAACGTTCACGTAGGCTGAGCTCCAACTGGGAATTCTCTAATTACCATTACCTGTGCTCCTTTTTTTTGTGATCCTGCTGTGGAGAGACCAGTCTCCGGGTGTTCATTGACCCTGGGGCAGATGCAAGTTTTATGGATACTACCCTTGTATCGGAACTAGGTATCCCCACTCAACTCCTCTCCATTCCTAAGGACGCTAGGGCACTGATCGGCCGCTCCATTGGAAGAGTCACGCACAGTTCCCATTAATCTGAGGTTATTTGGCAATCACAGTGAGTCTACACAGCTTCTCCTCATTGAATCCCCTCCCGTCCCTGTAATGTTGGGATTTTTTTGGCTCCTAAAACACAATCCCGTTATTGACTGGACCCCGGGTTCAACCCTGGGTTGGAGCCCATCTGTCACTCCCACTGCCTTAAAGCAGCACGGCCACCCCCGAGACATCCTCCTCTGGGTATAAGTAAAGCATTGAATTTCTCTACTGTTCCTGCAGAGTACCATGATCTCCTCGAGGTATTCAATAATGCTCTTGCTACCTCTTTTCCTCCGCATCGTCCCTACGATTGTGCCATTGATCTCTTCCCGGACATCACACCGCCTCGAGCTCGGCTATATTCCCTATCTGGCCAAGGCCATGGAGGAGTACATTGAGGACTCTCTGGCTGCTGGGAGCATTCACCCTTCTGCATCCCCTGCTGGAGCAGGTTTTTCTTTGTGGAAAAGAAGGACAAGGCCCTGCGTCCATGCATCGACTACCGGGGCCTCAATGACATCACGATTAAGAATCATTACCCCCTGCCATTCCTCTCCTCTGCTTTCGAACCTCTCCAGGGGGCTACCATCTTTTCTAAGTTGGACCTTCGGAATGCCTACCATCTTGTTCGGATGAACATCCTTGTCTTCTCCCGGGCTGTCCAAGAACACGTCCTTCAGCGCCTCCTGGAGAACCAGTTGTTTGTGAAGGTGAAGAAGTGCGGGTTTCACCACTCTACTATCTCCTTTCTGGGATACGTTATCACTGAAGGAAATGTCCAGATGGATCTTGAAAATGAGAGTGGCGGTGGATTGGCCCCAACCCACATCCAGAGCGCAAGTGCAACATTTCCTGGGGTTTGCTCATTTCTACCGCCGCTTCATCCAGGGCTACAGCACCCAGGCGGCTCCCCTCTCTGCACTCACTTCTCCCAAGGTACCGTTCACATGGTCCCCAGCTGTTTACAGGGCTTTGTGGATCTGAAGCATTGGTTCACTACTGCCCCAATCCTCGTCCATCCGGACGGGACGTCAGTTTGTGGTTGAGGTCAATGCTTCTGACTTTGGAGTGGGGGCCATCCTGTCCCAGCAATCTTCCCATGACCAAAAGCTCCATTCCTGTGCCTTCCTGTCCCATCGTCTCAACTCCTCTGAGAGAAACTACTACGTAGGTATCCGGGAACTTCTGGCAGTCAAGATGGTGCTGGAGGAGTGGAGGCACTGGCTGAAAGGAGCAGAACATATATTTTTGGTTTGGACAGACCATAAGAATTTGGAATAGCTCCACACTGCCAAGCACCTTAACACTAGGCAGGCCCGTCGGGCTGTTATTCACCAGGTTCAACTTCACCATCTCCTACCGCCCAGAGTCTAAGAATGTGAAGCCAGACGCTCTCTCTCGCCTATGCATTTCCAATGCCACACCCTCTGACTCTGAGACCATCCTCCCTACCTCATGCCTTGCGGCTTCAGTTGTTTGGGGTGTTGAGACCTTGGTCTGAAAGGCACAAGGGTTCCAACCGGACGCTGGGGGAGGCTAACCGGATGTTTGTCCCTGATTCGGCCCAGGTCCAGGTCCTGGATTGGGCTCATTCCTCCAGGCTTACATGTCATCCTGGCTCCCGTCAAACCCTGGCCTTCCTGCGACAACGCCTCTGGTGGCCCACTATGGTTCCTGACGGCTCTGCCTTCGTCACCGCATGCACGGTATGTACCCAGAATAAAACTCTGCGGCAAGCTCCGTCAGGCATTCTTCAGCCACTGCCCGTTCCTCATTGCCCTTGGTCCCATATATCCCTGGATTTTGTCACTGGGCTTTCCTCCGTCTGATGGCAACAGCGTCATCCTGACAGTAGTGGCTCTGGCGGCTCTTCTCAAGACCAACTCCAGGTATCATCGACAAGTGGACCGCCGCCGAACTCCGGCTCCCCACTAATCGTCTTGGGCAGAGGGTATGGCTATCAACACAGGACCTGCCCCTCCAGATGGAGTTCCGCAAACTTTCCCCCCGATTTCATTGGTCCCTTCCCCATCTCTAGAGTCCTTAGTCCCACTGCTGTTCATATTCTGTTACCCCGTACCCTCCGCATACACCCTTCTTTTCATGTGTCCAGGATTAAGCCCTTGTCTCACAGCCCTTTGTCTTCTGTTTCCAGGCCCTCCCCATGTCATCGATGGCCATCCGGTGTACACGGTGAAATGCCTCCCGTGTACACCGCTAGTTGCCGCCCCTAGAGGGGGCATACAGTCACACCCTGATCTGTTTCACCTGTCCTTGTGATTGTCTCCACCCCCCTCCACGTATCACCCATCTTCCCTATTACCCTCAGTGTATTTATACCTGTGTTGTCTGTTTGTCTGTTGCCAGTTCATCTTGCCAAGTCAACCAGCGTTTTTCAAAGCTCTTGTTTTTCCTAGTCTCTCTTTTCTAGTCCTCCCGGTTCTGACCTTTTGCCTGCCCCTGACCTCGAACCTGCCTACCGCCCTGTACTGTTTGGACTCTGACCTGGTTATGAACTTTTGTCTGTCCTCAACCTGCCTCTTGCCTGCCCCTCGTTGTTCAATAAATATCAGAGACTCGAACCATCTGCAGCTGGGTCTCGCCTTGTGTCGTTATAAGCTGTTTACACAGTGAATGGATCAGCTGCACTGTTTACGAGACTAGAGCTGTCACCATAACAATCTCTCAAGCACACATACTTCATCTACTGTACAATAAACTGTACATGATTAACTGTACAATAAACTGTACATCAACAGCTTTTCAGCTCTCCTCCAACTCAAACAAGCACCTCAAATCAAACCATAGATGATGTTGATACATTTGGTTATTGTTTTCTTTTTTGCTCCTTTTCACTCACGTCTCAAAATGTGCCGAAGCGTTCACATGACTGCCATTGTTGATGTGTCTAATGCGTCTGTGAACGGATCGGTTCACGTTCCCACCGAAAACTGTCTCTCTGTGCCTGATTGCCTCACTGGCCAACAATGTGATATGCAGGGCTGTGATGGAGCTGCATCTGTTTAAGCCACTCAGGATTAGTAGGAGGGAGAGAGGGAGAGATCAAATTGTATTTATCACATGCGCCAGATACAACAGGTGTAGACTTTATCGTGAAATGCTTGCTTAAGAGCCCTTCCCAACAATGCAGAGTAAAAAAAAAGATTGTAAAATAAAAACTAATCGCTTACACACTAAAAGTGGTACTTGAGGCACACTCAGTGAAAACATTAACTCATGTACCTGAAACTGCAAGCACATTATCTGCTTTACACTCAGTTTGCAATTGTAAAACACACTTTTTGCAAAACACTAAACAGTTCTCTACATTAGACACGTCATTCAAAACTAACAGGTCTTGTGTTTCGTTTGGAAAACACTGTCATTCAAAATGCCACACTCATTTACCGATTACCTACACCCAGTGTTCACGTGTGAAAACACATATAGCTAACTTCTTGACTTAGAAATCAGAGCTTAAGCACTATAAATAGGCTTCAGGTTGGCTTTTTTGGTTTGGACAACAATGGAGGCCAATTTTGGAGAGAGAGTCAGAGGAAGAGGAGTGAGAGTAAGAGGGGGGACGAGGAGGAGGCCTGTGGTGACAGACGAGGGGGCTTGACAGGGCTGGATACGCCACTCCAGACGCTACTTCCCCCGCTGTTTAGCCAGAGAAAACATCGCTTGTGATGTTGATGAGCTGCTATGGCCAGACCCAAACAGGAGACAGGATGCACTCTAATCGTTTTTTTCTTTACAGTAACAAGCCTATTTGTTTATCTTCTACTGTATTTGTTTTGTCTGTTACTGTTCATCCCGAAATGTGGATGAAAATGCAATGTTTTGAGAAAGAAATACATTTTATTTTTTCCCCCCTTGCATTTTTGTTTATAATGTAAAAATATACTGAACATGCATACATACTGTATATATTTGTGCATATTTGTGAGTGTTATGACAAACTGCCATGGACTCCACTGCACACTGACCATGCAAAAGACACAAGATAGTAGTGTTTTACATTTGTCACATCCGTGTGTAGTTGGCGTGTATAAGAGCTAATCATTCGAGATGTGTGACGTTTTGCATGTTGTGTGTGTGTTTTGGGTTTTGAGTGTAGAGTCAAGAGAAAAGGAGCCATAGTTTCAGAAATCTTGTGTAAGCCTTTGTTAAAAACTGTAATAATAAAATTGTAGCACAAGAGGAATAAAATATACAAGAATGGAGCTATATACAGGGAGTACCAGTACCAGATCTATGTGGAGCTATATACAGGGAGTACCAGTACCAGATCTATGTGGAGCTATATACAGGGAGTACCAGTACCAGATCTATGTGGAGCTATATACAGGGAGTACTAGTACCAGATCTATGTTGAGCTATATACAGGCAGTACCAGTACCAGATCTATGTGGAGCTATATACAGGGAGTACCAGTATCAGATCAATGTGGAGCTATATACAGGGAGTACCAGTACCAGATCTATGTGGAGCTATATACAGGGAGTACCAGTATCAGATCAATGTGGAGCTATATACAGGTAGTACCAGTACCAGATCTATGTGGAGCTATATACAGGGAGTACCAGTACCAGATCAATGTGGAGCTATATACAGGGAGTACCAGATCTATGTTGAGCTATATACAGGGAGTACCAGATCTATGTTGAGCTATATACAGAGAGTACCAGTACCAGATCAATGTGGAGCTATATACAGGGAGTACCAGATCTATGTTGAGCTATATACAGGGAGTACCAGATCTATGTTGAGCTATATACAGAGAGTACCAGTACCAGATCAATGTGGAGCTATATACAGAGAGTACCAGTACCAGATCAATGTGGAGCTATATACAGGGAGTACCAGTACCAGATCTATGTGGAGCTATATACAGGGAATACCAGTACCAGATCAATGTGGAGCTATATACAGGGAGTACCAGTACCAGATCTATGTGGAGCTATATACAGGGAGTAGCAGTACCAGATCTATGTGCAGGGGTATGAGGTATTTGAGCTAGATATGTATATGAAGGCAGGGTAAAGTGACTAGGCACCAGGATAGATAATAATAAGAGCAAGAATAAAGAACAGAGTAGCAGCAGCAGATTGTGTGTGTGTGTGTGTGTGTGTGTGTGTGTGCGTACGTGTGTGTTGTGTCAGTATGCGCGTGTGTGTGTGTGCATATGTAGTGTATGTGAAAGTGTGTAGTGTGAGTGCGTATATAGTGTGTACACTGTATATAGTCGTGTGAGTTAGCATAGAGTCAGTGCAAGATAGGGTCAATGCAAATAGTCTGGGAGACCATTTAATGACCTATTTAGCCATCTTATTGTTATTTAGCAGTTTTAGGTTTGGGTTTAGAAGCTGTCATGGAGCCAGTTGGTCCAAGAGCCGATGCTCCGGTACCATTTGCCGGACTGTAGCAGATTGACTTGGATGGCTGGAGTCTTTAACAATTTCGGGCCTTCCATTCACACTGCCTGATATAGAGGTCCTGGATGGCAGGGAGCTCTGCCCCAGTGATGTACTGGGCTGTCCACACCACCCTCTGTAAGGCTTTGCAGTCAAGGGCAATGCATTTGCCATACCAAGCGGTGATGCAGCCAGTCAAGATGTTCTCGATGGTGCAGCTGTAGAACCTTTTGAGGATCAGAGGGCCCATGACAAATATTTTCAGCCTCCTGAGGGGGAAAAGTCAGTGTCATGCCCTCTCCACGACTGTGCAGGTGGACAGCAAGGAACTTCATGCTCTTGACCCGCTCCTCTACAACCCAGTCGATGTCGGTGTGGGTGTGCTTTCCCCTCTTTCTCCTATAGTCCACGATCATCTCCTTTGTCTTGCTGACGTTGAAGGAGAGGTTGTTGTCCTGGCACCACACAGTCTCTGACCTCCTCCCTGTAGGCTGTCTCATCTTCGCCGGTGATCAGGCCTACCACCATCGTCTCATCAGCAAACTTGATGACGGTGTAGGAGTCATGCGTGGTCATGCAGTCATGGGTGAACAGGGATTACAGGAGGGGACTAAGCATTCACCCATGAGGGGCCCCCGTCTTGAGGGTCAGCGTGACGGAGGTGTTGTTGCCTACCCTCACCACCTGGAATCCAGTACCAGAGGGAGGTGTTCAGTCCCATGGTCCGGAGCTTGTCAGGGACAATGGTGTTGAACGCTGAGCTGCAGTCAATCAACAGCATTCTCACATAGTAATTTCCCCTCTTGTCCAGGTGGGAGTGGGCAGTGTGAAGTGCAATTGAGATTGCATCATCTGTGGATCTGTATGCAAATTGGAGTGGGTGCAGGGTGTCGGGGATGATGGTGTTGATGTATGTCATGACCAGCCTCTCAAAGCACTTCATAATTACAGATGTGAGTGCTATAGGGCGATACTCATTTAGGAAGTTTCCCTTGGAGTTATCAGGAACAGGGACAATGGTGGTCACCTTGAAACATGTTGGGATTATAGACTGCAACAAGGAGAGATTGAAAATGTCAATGAAGACACTTGCCAGCTGGTCTGCGCATGCTCTGAGAACGTGACCTGGAATTCTCTCTTCTGGTATTCCGAGAGAGATGAGGGAGAAGCGAGGAAGAGGACACACATCAATACTCACAGTAGATGGAAAGACTCCCATCTGGACAGACAGCAGGACAAGAAACACAGACATGAGACATCCATCAGAGGAGGGAGACAACTATGCTCTATGACATCAGAGGGCTACTATGGCTTGTTGACCAAACTTCCCCCTGTAGGTGTGCCAAAGAAGATGAGAAAATCTTCAGTAATCACTGAAACATCTGCCCCTCCTCTTATATTCCCCCATAGAGAATATAACTGGCTTTTGACTGCTGAAACATACTGGACAAGACAAGCTAGCATTATTGATGTATGGTCCAACTTCCAAGCTGTCAACATTGTGTTTATTCCTGACGTCTTGCACTTCTGAGATTTTAACGATTATCTACGATCATGATTACAGTACAACTCCAAGTCTCATCTGATTACAAGTACATTGAGTGTAATAACACTGGCAAGGTATACAGAGTTCGTAACGGCTTTGCTCATGTTGTCTGCGGTACTACTTTGGGTAACTGCCACCAAAGTATTTCTCCAGAGAATAAAAGAGGGAAAGAAGCAAATTAGGTTTCTGTTCAGGCTTTGTTTTCAGTTAATGGATGGGAAACAATCCAGGGGGAAGAGAAAAACTAAATTGTTTCTTTTGCATAATCACATACTTGGAAACTATTATGTGGATAATTAGGTTGATTTAAACTGAAATATGAATCCCTCCACATTATGGATCCAGAGATGTATAACAGATATTATGTTAGACCACTGCCTTCATTCAACCTGAGTTCCAAACTGTGGGGGAAAGAGAATGGAGTACTGCCTAGAATGGGTGGTCTGTTGATAAAAATAGAATACCTCCTCTTGGAAAATTACCACAGTCTGAGGGGCTTTGTTCCGTCTAGTAATTGTTTTCTAAGGGTCTGTTACTCAACTGTCTCGACCCATGATGTATATAAACCCTGGATGGTTGATCCTATATATTGGCCATTGAGAGGCTTTGAAGCCACATTGGCACTCCCCAGTAGGAGCAGTCCTCAATAAGAATGAATGGAATTCTACAGTACAAAATTACATGTATTTAAGTAATATTTTGTTGTAGTGGGGATAGTAACATTGTACTTTTGAATTTGATTTAAATTGTACTTTTTAAATTTAGATCACATAATATAATTTAAAAGTGTGCAATATGGTGTCTGTAGTAGAATAAATGTGGCAAAAACGAAAACAAATGTAGACATTAATAAATACATTTCTATAGCTTCCAAAATATTTTTACAATGGTGGGAGTGCCAAGATGGAGGCACGGTGGCTTCAGCACAGCACCCCCTATCAGTCATCTAGTGTATATTTAAATCATTGGTCTCACTCAATCTAACTTTAACATCTTAAATAAGGACCCAATATTTCCAATTATTTTCTGTGATTGAAACTCCAAGGCCAGCTGAGCCTTTCCTGACCTGTCTGTTAGAGAAGGATGATTGAAAAAGGCAGCCGTTGCAGCTGAAAGACAAGAGAGTGCCAATAATCGGGAATTCAACAAACACATAGCAGACTCCTGAGAAGCAGCAACACCACTCTTGCAGATGGTCTTGTCAGTAGTGAGACTATAGCCATACAGTGATGTACCCTTTGGAAGTGGGTATCATGTTGCCTGGTCCCAGATTTGTTTCTGCTGTCTTTCCAACTCCTGGTGTGATCAATGGCCATAAGAGTTGGCAAGACAACACAAACAGATCTGGGACCAGGTTAGGTATCGTTGCATTTGGGGTAAATAATGAATGATGGTTTGGGTGAATGGTTAAGGGTTACTTTGTATGATGATATGGGAAGTAGAGTGGATTTCACTGCAGCAGGTCAGGTTTGATTAGACCATCCGTCACCAGAGGAAAGGCAGATGTAATAAAGTGTCTCGCTACAGCTTTTGAACTGCCAAAACCAAATCTTTCCTATTTTATTAAATCAATTCATCACTGCCAAAAAGTGGAAGCATGCAATTTGATTCACTCCATCTGAGGGGGAAGATTTCTACCTTCTACTAAGTTAAATTGATTAACTTCTAAATAAACGTTTTTTTCCCCCTTGTCATGCAACTCACAACAAAGTATAAATTGTACAAAATGCCACTGACTTATAAAGAAAGCACATCTTTGCTATTGTTCTATAACAACTCTGGACCAAGCACAGAAACAAAGGATTTAGCGTTAGCTTGAGGATATGCCAATGGGAGTTCACTTGGCAATAAACTCATGACAGCACTGTGCAGTATTTGCTCTTGTCATCCATTGACGGATAACAAGTAATGCTCTGCTCAATCTTCTTTTAAATGGCCGTATGTAAATCTTTGCTGCAGATCAAGCTGCAGCCTGACAGGGTCAAACAAGGTTCAGGCTTTGATCATCGACCAATCAGAAGCACAGTACAATCAGCTGCCATCTAAGAAGTCTATCTGATAGCCATCAGGTCTTCCTATAAAAGAGCCATTTTAATAGGAACAAATTATATCCAAATAAGTCCCGTTTTATTTCCTTCGGTTGGCTCTGGGGTCACAGTCATTTGGGGTCACGGTAATGGCACCACTCATACATGAGTTAACCCCTTCTTTGCCTTCTGTAACGGCTGTTGGAAGGAGAAGGAGAGAACCAAGGTGCAGAGTGGTACGTGTTCATGATCTTTTAATTACACTGACCACTAGAACAAAACGGAACAACCGAAACAGTCCTGACAGAGACAGAAAACACCTACCCACTACTCCAGGGTGAAAACAGGCTGCCTAAGTATGGTTCTCAATCAGAGACAACAATTGACAGCTGCCTCTGATTGGGAACCATACCAGACCAAACACATAGAAATACAACATAGAACAAAACATAGAATGCCCACCCCAACTCACGCCCTGACCAACCTAAAATAGAGACATAAAAAAAGGAACTAAGGTCAGGACGTGACACCTTCTCCTATTACCCCTGCTCTGATACCTTGACTTGGGGAGGAGCTGCACGATGGAGCAGAGGTAACTCAATTTTGTGAAATGATTGTCAATTCTGAATCATTAATGTCTGAGTTTTTTTATCCTTAAGGTCCCTTACGAGCAATAAAGAGATGGAACAGAGATTAAATTAACGAGTCTTCTCTAAGACAAATTAACTTGAATTGAGATGACCATTTGAGGAGTATGATGAACAGAGATTTTATCCTTTTCCGCCCAAGATTCCAATCATGTCTGATGCTTTTCTCTTTAACTGACCAAAGAGCAACAGCTGAAACATCATGAGGAGCTACAGTATATTAACATGGTATCATAAATCAACAACTCACGGGCACAATAGTATAGACAGGTACAACAGGATAATACCCTCAATGGAAGTTGTCACACAAATGTGCAAACATCAGGCTATATTATGTCACATCCAGCTGTATTCAATCTGACCTATAAAATTGTAACACATGGAAAGTTCTGTTGTATTGCATCTCTAGCTAGCAATAGTGAACACTAAACTTGTAAGTTAGAGGACACATTCTTCCAACACAGGCCGACACAACACCTCCGATGACAGCCAAAAACAGACCCACAGATACCTGCACGAGCACAGTCACAGAATTCTGACACTGTATTCTTCCACTGTGTTGTACTGTGCTGCGCATAACGTTAACATTGATTGTGGGTTTCTGGAATGTCTTGACTATTGTATACTGTATGTATTATAATTTTGATTGGCAGCCATGTTAGATTTCAAATGTCCTTGAGCAAACAACCCACAGGGCACACACAGGTTGAATCAACGTTGTTTCCCTCGTCATTTCAATTAAATGACTTTGAACCCAGGTGGAATAGACGTTGAATTGACGTCTGTGCCCAGTGGGAAGCAACTTTACCAGAGGAAACTGTTGATTTAATGTGAAAGAAAACAAACGTGAGTACAGCTGCAGGGCTAAAAAGAATCCCACGTGTAAAGTGCAACCACAAATACAAAGATGGATGAAATGAGTCAGATACTTAGGTTATTCAGGAGAGCAGTAGGTTTTTGTTTCAGCATGGTATGACTAATGAGCTGTATGATCATTAGCACCAAGATCTGTGATTTGTTTGGGGCTTTTGTCCGACATTCGTTGCATTCTATGCACCTGTTAGATTTGGCAGCAATAGTGATAGATTCCATACCAGACCGCCACTGTTGATTATAACATAACAATGTTCAGACAAACCTAAGGACAGAAACTAAATTACCATCTAATGATCTGTTATGAAGGAATATTGAAATTGCTGAGGGCATTTTCAATACCACAGTCATCAGAGCTCTCATTTTGTTTGGCGCAATCAAAACAAACATAGTCCATTCGAAAAGACAGGTGCCGTCAATTATAGGGAAAAAAAGAGACACGATTTTGGTCACAGCTGTGAGTGAGTCTCAGTCTATGACTTCCAGCCGCATTGCGACACTGTCAAACTGATATTTACATCTGAATCCTCTGAACGAAACGACTCCTCGCATCGTGTGGTCAGCCCTTTCTCGTCATCAAACAAAGTACAGCATACAGAGTACAGTGATGCTTATCTGACTGCACATGCAGAAACTAGGAACTACTAAATGAGTTGTACTACTACAGGTAGCCTAGTGGTTAGAGCGTTGGGCCAGTAACCGAAAGGTTGCTGGATCAAATCGCTGAGCTGACAATGTAAACATCTGTTGTTCTGAGCAAGGAAGTTAACCCCCGGGTGCTGTGGATGTCGATTATGGCAGCCCCCCGCACCTCTCTGATTCAGAGGGGCTGGGTTAATGTGGAAGAAACATTTCAGTTGTACAACAGTCATGTACTACTACAAAAGTATTTGTAGGCCCAAGGAGGGGAATCGATTTAGAGTATATAAAAACGTTCTGAAAGGAGGTGACTAATAGAAGAGAGAAGAAGTTACGGTAACAGGTGGATCCCAATGTTTTATGATAATGCCTCCCTGTGGTTGATACATACATCCTGTGGATTTGCACTAAAACTCAACTATTTGGCTAAAGCTCCACCTAGGGGCAAATGTGCTCACTTACAACCAAGAAAAATGATATGAACATAAAGATGGGCATAAGTCATTTATTTTTGGGTAAAAAGTTTAAGTTGTTGCTTAAACTCGTGTGATACCAGGGGAGAACTAGTGTTTCATTAATTACCCAGATAACTATCAATCCAGCACAGTACAGAGAATGACCCTTCTGTATTTTCTAGTTGCAATGGAAATGATTTGCACAGTTTAACCTGAATATCTACACTGACATTGGAAAAGATAGACTGGATACTATTTGTGTAGCTGCTACGGATATAGAGCCGGGAGTTTGTCCTTGAGAAGCCAGCGACATACTGTACCTTGACCATATGACAGGAACATGATAAGCACCAGAGGGCAATGTTGTACAGCAAAGTGACCCTCCTCACCCTCTAGTGCTGTCACATACTGTACTGAACACACACACAGCCAGGAATCATACCAGTCAGAGTGTGTGGCTCAATAAAGACACAGTCTCATGGATGACTGAATGACATTTAGTAGGAGAGGTGTGGTACAGTATACAGCAGATGTGACTCTGGAATGCAGTGGAGTCATGCGTTAACCATGTCATGTAAAAAGGAAATCATTTTCTGAGAATAAGGTGTAGGATTAAAGGTAATGTATATGGTAAACTATTTATACATGTTTATATTTAAGCAAAAAGGCCCGGGGGGGTGTGGTATATGGCCAATATACCACGGCTAAGGGCTGTGCCCAGGCACTCAGCGTAGTGTTGTGCTTAAGAACAACCCTTAGCCGTGGTATATTGGCCATATATCACAAACCCCAGAGGTGCATTATTGCTATTATAAACTGGTTATCAATGTAATTAGAGCAGTAAAAAATGTGTGTTTTGTCATACCCTTGGTATACGGTCTGATATACCACGGCTGTCAGCCAATCTGCATTCAAGGCTCGAACCACCCAGTTTATAATATAGCATATGCTCATGGATTCTATGTATAAAGTCACTATAACAACGAACAGGAGAGAGGTTAAAATAATAGCCGCAATGTGAGACACATTATACAGAAAACATATAGGTTACAAATAAGTCCACATTTGTGGTATTACTAGTAACCTAAGCAGGCTTAAAAGACTCAACTTGAACTTCCTTCTTTTTCAGTCCCAGCAGGAATTTCTGCCAGGCACGTGTTTCTACATAAAAGAAAACAAAAGAAAACAGGCACAATGTGCCTTTCAACACTGCCAAAAACCCAAAGCGTGTCAAATACTGTTGGAGATTCAAAGTCTAGAGATTGCGTAACTTTCACTGGAAACATATGTTTTCGATGTAAATGAGGACATGAAGACTGGTGGGGTTCCTGCTGATCTTAAACAAGTCTTTCTTTTATTTACTCTATTAAAACTCGATGCTGTGTGCCAACAACAAATACCTGTGGGCACCATCCATCTGGAGAGCCCTATCCATGCATGCATGCCTTGCATCAATGCTATGGCCTAGTCACACCCAGAACCTGAGCAACTAACTGTACGGATGATCAAATTGTGTTGCGCCACTGAAAAAGTTGTGTAGTCCGAATTATTCTTTCTTTTTCAACTTACTGTTTGCTCTCTTGGGGAAATTGCTAAAGGGTGAAATAACATAAAAGTCACCTTTGGAACTGAGTGAATTAATCTTAAAAATATAGACTGTATATTTCAAAGTCAAAATGGAGACATACTATTCTATATCCTCTCCTCTCTAAATTGTTTATTTTTTTATCTCTCCTCTCTCCTTTGTTTGTTCCCTCTCTCAAGGAAGTTATTCCATGCTGGGAAACAGACATATATTTTCTCTCCCAAATGTTCCAGCTTTCTGCATAGCGCAAACCTGACAATTTTCAATATCCTTACTTTCCTTCTCAATGTCCCTCCACAGTAAGGGAGCTTCATCGATTCACTTGTTCCACTCTCCTGTGAAGAATAAGCTTCTGTATTGTGGTGGTGGTGGTGGGGGGGGGGGGGGGGGGGGCTTCACCCCAGCAACCACAGGCTTTGCTCTGGATATGTGTGTGAAGATAGGTTGGCCTGAAAGCCTGCTTCCTGGGGCCTACATTTCACTGTCATATAAGTCTCTGACAGCTAAAAGCTTTTACCCTCTCAGTTGCCACAGCGACCCAGTCCTGCCAGTCTGTAAATGTGAGGTTATGGTGTATCCATAAGTATCTCCTTTCACCCCAACACTGAGGCTGTGTCCTAACGGGCCCTGGTTAAAAAAGTAGCGCACTAAATAGGGAATATGGTGTCATTTGAGACACACTTATGATTCTCTATAACCAGTGCACATGAGACAACGCAAAATCAATCTCCTCTATTGCACTCGGTTTCTGATTATACGAGGCACAATTTTACAAATTCCTTCTAAAGAGTGGGAGATGTGGAAAAGTGCAGATGTGAAGTGTAGCCTGCAGAGGCATGTACTATACATACTGTAGATAGTCAAACTGTTCCCTGGCTCACAGCCACATCACAGAACCCCCCACAGATTGATAAAAGAAGATACTCAGCGCCGGTCAAAAGTAGTGAACTATGTGCCATTTGGGACACAGCCAGCATATCTCTCCAGGAATAGCTGGCCCATTCAATAGAACGGGGCCTCTGAAGGAACAATCCCATTCAAATGACTGCCACCTTGCATAAGACAGAGAGCATCCCGGGATCTGAAGCTCACTCATTCATCATACTGTAGCAAACATTTACAGAGCTGAATGTTAATATGACATCTTTATAACTACATGTAAACCTTAACATAGTTCACAATGTTTGTTAGATGGGCTGACACACACACATACACCGATTGTTATGTTTGTATGAGGGACAGCCATTGTCAAGGGTAGCTAGGCTACACTAAGCAGCTTTGTCTGTCCATGACTATTGTGTAGGAGCTTGCCCACCCATTTGCGTCAGATCTTTGCATGGGAGCTTTGAGTTTTGTGATGTACGTACCCTTATAGAAATATAATTATACATCAGAATACCAGGTCTGTCATACTGAGTGTACCCATGAGTGTTCCAGTCAAATTGTTGTGGTCTAAGGGTCGTTGTCCCTTCTGGTAATCCTATTTCTATGCATACCACTTCCCCTTGTATGTATAGAGTGTGATATACCACTAGATAGCCTCTGTGTATGTTTAAGGGGGCAAGCCAAGCCTTAATGGTTCAGAAAACCACCCTCTTAACCACAGTTCCAGACCAGAACTATTGTGTGTAGCCTAGTCAGACAAAATGATTCCCCTTTTATAATCTCCACTTCACCCAGCTGTTACATAAGCATTCATTCTAATCAAAGCTGTCACTGAAACGTTCCCGAGAGTAGAGGGAGAGAGAAAAAACTGTGGAAACACGATATAGATCAGTTGATGTGGATCCCAGGCACTTCATGGAAACATTGACAGAGAAAATCTATCTAAACATTTGCCCTTGGTTGGATGGGAGATTTTCATGATAAACAATCATTTAGATCATCTCCATGTTGGATAAGAGAGGCAGTGATGATGATGATGGTCTTGGGTGAAGCTGGAGGTGTGGGGAGTTGGGGATAGTCATCACCATGGTTATTAGGGGCTCTCTCTCACGTAGAACGATGGTCAGAGAGCTGCAGGGTCTCTAAGGGGCCTCTCTGACTGGCAGCATTACAGCATGTCCCTAGACGCGGCTGCTTGGTCTACCCCTGCCATGTAAAACAATTCACCGGTTCACAGGTTATCAATAAAAAAGGGGGGGCTTGGATTTGACGATCATGTTTAGTATGTGTACTTTGAGAAAAGATCATTAATGAATGAAATAATTGTCTGATTTGTCATATTGGGCACTCCAAAGGAGGTACCTAAAAGACCATGTGACAATGACCCTTTTTGTTATCAGGTTTGACTATAGATTTTAAGAGTTAATCATTTATCGTTGACTATAGATTTTAAGAGTTAATCATTTATCGTTGACTATAGATTTTAAGAGTTAATCGTTTATCGCCATTGGATTATACTTCATGGTCATATAATGCCATTCGCTATAAAACAGTTTGGTATTATGCAAGCAAGAACAGAACAATCTCTTCCAAGGGTCTGTTCTGATTTCAATTATGGGAGGTCTACAGGTTTCATCCATTTTACTTGTTGCCATTGGAAGAGAACCATCAGTCTTCAGGGCACAGTGGGGAACGTGGCAAGGCGCTTCGGCAGATTATTATAATTTTTTTCACACTGATCTATTAGATAAAACGTTGAATTATTGGGATTTTTGGTTTCACATGTACAGTGGGGCAAAAAAGTATTTAGTCAGCCACCAGTTGTGCAATTTCTCCCACTTAAAAAGATGAGAGAGGACTGTAATTTTCATCATAGGTACACTTCAACTATGACAGACAAAATGAGGGGAAAAAATCCAGAAAATCACATTGTAGGATTTTTTTATGAATTTATTTGCAAATTATGGTGGAAAATAAGTATTTGGTCAATAACAGAAGTTTATCTCAATACTTGTTATATACCCTTTGTTGGCAATGACAGAGGTCAAACGTTTTCTATAAGTCTTCACAAGGTTTTCACACACTGTTGCTGGTATTTTGGCCCATTCCTCCATGCAGTTCTCCTCTAG
Source organism: Oncorhynchus mykiss (assembly GCF_013265735.2). NCBI lineage: Eukaryota > Metazoa > Chordata > Actinopteri > Salmoniformes > Salmonidae > Oncorhynchus > Oncorhynchus mykiss. The sequence continues at coordinate 15,251,527 of NC_048591.1, read as the reverse complement.
AGCAGTGATGTTTTGGGGCTGTTGCTGAGCAACACGGACTTTCAACTCCCTCCAAAGATTTTCTATGGGGTTGAGATCTGGAGACTGGCTAGGCCACTCCAGGTCCTTGAAATGCTTCTTACGAAGCCACTCCTTCGTTACCCGGGCGGTGTGTTTGGGATCATTGTCATCCTGAATGACCCAGCCACGTTTCATCTTCAATACCCTTTCTGATGGAAGGAGGTTTTCACTCAAAATCTCACGATACATGGCCCCATTCATTCTTTTCTTTACACGGATCAGTCGTCCTGGGCCATTTGCAGAAAAACAGCCCCAAAGCATGATGTTTCTACCCCCATGCTTCACAGTAGGTATGGTGTTCTTTGGATGCAACTCAGCGTTCTATTTTGGTTTCATCTGACCATATGACATTCTTCCAATCTTCTTCTGGATCATCCAAATGCTCTCTAGCAAACTTCAGACGGGCCTGGACATGTACTGGCTTAAGCAAAGCAGGGGGACATGTCTGGCACTGCAGGATTTGAGTCCCTGGCGACGTAGTGTGTTACTGATGGTAGGCTTTGTTACTTTGGTCCCAGCTCTCTGCAAGTCATTCACTAGGTCCCCCCGTGTGGTTCTGGGATTTTTGCTCACCGTTCTTGTGATAATTTTGACCCCACGGGGTGAGATCTTGCATGGAGCCCCATATCGAGGGAGATTATCAGTGTTCTTGTATGTCTTCCATTTCCTAATAATTGCTCCCACAGTTGATTTCTTCAAACCAAGCTGCTTACCTATTGCAGATTCAGTCTTCCCAGCCTGGTGCAGGTCTACAATTGTGTTTCTGGTGTCCTTTGACAGCTCTTTAGTCTTGGCCATAGTGGAGTGTGACTGTTTGAGGTTGTGGACAGGTGTCTTTTATACTGATAACAAGTTCAAACAGGTGCCGTTAATACAGGTAACGAGTGGAGGACAGAGGAGCCTCTTAAAGAAGAAGTTAGAGGTCTGTGAGAGACAGAAATCTTGCTTGTTTGTAGGTGACCAAATACTTATTTTCCACCATAATTTGCAAATAAATTCATAAAAAATCCTACAATGTGATTTTCTGGATTTTTTTTCTCATTTTGTCTGTCATAGTTGAAGTGTATCTATGATGAAAATTACAGGCCTCTCTCATATTTATAAGTGGAAGAACTTGCACAATTGGTGGCTGACTAAATACTTTTATGCCCCACTGTATATGCAAAGTTAAACTCTCCTTCTCACAGCGGGCCACAAAGCAGTGTGTGTGCGTGCATTTGTGTGGCTGTGTGCATGTTTGTTACAGCTATCGTTTCATAAGAGATCACTGGAGAACATGAGAACATGCTGAGGCTGCGAGACCCACACCCTAGAGGGATTGTTTCATTAGATGAATCAATAAATATATTGCTTTGGCCACTATCATCCCTACAGTGCGTGCAACGTTCACCCAATGTTGTGTCTAGTATAATATTACATTGGGCTTTTAGACTCCAGAGTAGGCCATGAACATTAGAATGTCCCACCCCTTTGGAGACAGCAAAATATTTGGCTCTCATTGGTTGGTGGTTGCATGCAATTGGTTTTGTAACTTCAACAAGGGACCAATACTAAGAAGACCTGGGTCATGTTCATCTGGCACCAAACATAAGAGTAGGCTGAAACTGGGAGGGACTACCTGGACTGAAGAGTGTCTGCTAAATAAATTAACTGTAAGCCACTCATTTTTATTTCCGTTGCGAAACTTTAAAAAACTGTTTCAGATGCATGCCCTAATGAACACAGACCAGATTGGTGTGTTCTGATTCAATGTTCCTTGATAACACGTGAATATAAAATAGTAGCGCTATGGGCAAAGCAGACCCTGCACAGAATACCAGTGTTCTCCAGTCAACAGGTGCTCCTCCTTGACTCACCATACGGCTTTGGTTAAAAGACGGCGTCATCGGGATCAGGGCATGGACGCCTTGCAGACAGTGTTTTCTCTCTTCACACCTGTGTTAATTTATGGTATAGCCTCTCGTTTGATCAACACAGAGAGACAAAGGCCAATAGAGCTCTCAGGTAGAGAGGCGATGACTGTGTTTGATGTTGCAGCTCTGGGCCATTGCCTAAAGAAGATGGATTACCTATGTTCCAGTCATGAACACATTCTGGCTCTTCTCAATGGGGCCATGCTGGCTATATGGCTATGAGTTGTAAATGATTTAGCCAATGAAATGCTCAAATCAAAAGAAACTACAGGCCCTCAGCCTCAATGACCTCGCTGTTATGGTCTGGAGAAAATACGTTTGCATTCATGTTAAATGTTGATAACACTTTAGCCGACACTAAGACAGAATGCATTGGGATGTGGTTTAAATGCATTGTAGAGTTGTCATAAACATGCGTGACCACCTTATAAAAGTCTTCTCATAACGATTCAGACTATTAACAACCATTTTGTGTCATTGAGGCAAATCTGCTACGTAGAGAGACATAACATGTCTTGTCTTGTAATAAGACATTATAAAAGGCTCGTCATCAAACGTATACATTTTTAAAAGCCTAGTTTGATAATAATTGAATGACAAATTTGATTGGTTTTGGAAATTATCAACACCAGCAAATGCAAAACCCTGTGAGTCCAGTTATACCACACTGACAGAGTTACAACGAGTCACATTCAAAGCATTAATATGTCAAATTGCACCCAAAGTCTGACTGGTGTAAACTGAATTGGGATTGTAATGTCAAATCAGGCACGTGGTAAATAGTATTTTCTCAATTCCTAGCTCCCTCCCCTCTGACCTTCTCCTCCAATGTGTTTTGAGGAGGCAAGGAGAGAGGACAAGAGGAATCGAGAAAATACAGTTGAGAAAGAGCTTTGGTGTTGACAAAAGGAAAGTTACTGAGAAACGGCGAGACTAGTAGCCATTACAAGCAGAACCCTTCTGACGAGAAACCAAACAAATGACAAACAATACCTCTTCTGTAAGTTAGTTCATCACTGATAACTTATTTTTATTGTGAGGGTAAACATATTATTGTCTATAAATGGCACCATACAGAGGACATAATATCATTTGACACAAGAACAACAAAAATTCAGTACTCGAACAACTTGTAACAAAAGCCACGTAACAAACTTTCAGATTTGCAGTGTGTTCCATGTGAGAAAAGCTCTCAGAATTCTTTTAAATGAGTTACGTGTTGAACATTTCATGTGACGTGATACATTTGAGGACAGGACAATGGTCTTGCAGAATGCAAGCTAACCCTAATGTTCATCACAAAGGATTCAACAGGAACAGAGGTAACAGCTAGGAATGTGTTCAGGAGGGAATAAACATCACAGTACACAACATTAGAACATGCCTTGTCACTGGGGTTTGCTACTACTTTATGACACGATCTACAAAAGGCATGTCCACAGACTACATAGTAAAGACAGACGAGACCTCTTCCAGCCATGTTTAAGGCAATTTAAAAGCATTTCCTACAGGTATTCATATCCTTCTCTTCTGTACTACTGGTATCCCTCTCATTATTTTTGATCAATATACATTTTCACCGAAAGCATTATTACAATCAAACAAATAAGTTATAGACACAATCAAATAAGTCAATCACGTTAACAAGAATACAGAAATAAAGAACGACATATTATTTTAAGACAAAGTTGAGTGCAGAAGATTGTGTTGGACGTATTGGACCTCTGACATGAGATGTATGCTACTATGCTGCCTGCATGAGCTTTACCTGGCATCAGACATACCGTACACATTTAAAGGCATTAGTAAGCATCAGTAAGAGTGGGGATTGTTAAACACGGTGAACATCTTGTTTCATGCAATGCTGAGAAGTCTTTGTGCCAGTTTCAAAGACATAGGTTAGGCATAGATAGGCGATTACACATCAGCATGGCCCAAAAATATTTGGGGCATCTCAGATTGTTCTGGCAAGTCTCACATAAAAACTTAATTGGGAGGAAGGATGTGTAACATGCTTTTTGAGAAAAGTGGCCATTTTAGGCCCTTTTTAGACCTACCTATACATGCCTCCTGTAAGACCCTATGATCCGTAAACGGTACATGGTACAGACATCATGGTGTCATTATACTCCTCTGAAATATTCATTATGGCTATAATCTGAAATAAATGTTTTCACATTAATATCTCAAAAGTGCCCTTTTTGATTTAGCTTATTTTTAAACATATTGTTTGAAACAATATACTCTTAGAAAACATCACATTTCCAGAGTGGGCTCTCTACTACTTTCAAAGAAATTATAAACGCTCTACATCAACATTTACATTATAGGCCATTAACCAATTACAGCCCTCCAGCACATTCAGCAAATCACCAGTTGAAGGAGTTCCCTTTGAATCGATTTTCCCATTCACTGTGTTGGTGGTACTCATAAAATGTATCATAATTTTAAAAAGTAGCAGAGAGATCACTGAAAATTGCATGTACAGTGCCTTGCGAAAGTATTCGGCCCCCTTGAACTTTGCGACCTTTTGCCACATTTCAGGCTTCAAACATAAAGATATAAAACTGTATTTTTTTGTGAAGAATCAACAACAAGTGGGACACAATCATGAAGTGGAACGACATTTATTGGATATTTCAAACTTTTTTAACAAATCAAAAACTGAAAAATTGGGCGTGCAAAATGATTCAGCCCCCTTAAGTTAATACTTTGTAGCGCCACCTTTTGCTGTGATTACAGCTGTAAGTCGCTTGGGGTATGTCTCTATCAGTTTTGCACATCGAGAGACTGACATTTTTTCCCATTCCTCCTTGCAAAACAGCTCGAGCTCAGTGAGGTTGGATGGAGAGCATTTGTGAACAGCAGTTTTCAGTTCTTTCCACAGATTCTCGATTGGATTCAGGTCTGGACTTTGACTTGGCCATTCTAACACCTGGATATGTTTATTTTTGAACCATTCCATTGTAGATTTTGCTTTATGTTTTGGATCATTGTCTTGTTGGAAGACAAATCTCCGTCCCAGTCTCAGGTCTTTTGCAGACTCCATCAGGTTTTCTTCCAGAATGGTCCTGTATTTGGCTCCATCCATCTTCCCATCAATTTTAACCATCTTCCCTGTCCCTGCTGAAGAAAAGCAGGCCCAAACCATGATGCTGCCACCACCATGTTTGACAGTGGGGATGGTGTGTTCAGCTGTGTTGCTTTTACGCCAAACATAACGTTTTGCATTGTTGCCAAAAAGTTCAATTTTGGTTTCATCTGACCAGAGCACCTTCTTCCACATGTTTGGTGTGTCTCCCAGGTGGCTTGTGGCAAACTTTAAACTACACTTTTTATGGATATCTTTAAGAAATGGCTTTCTTCTTGCCACTCTTCCATAAAGGCCAGATTGTGCAATATACGACTGATTGTTGTCCTATGGACAGAGTCTCCCACCTCAGCTGTAGATCTCTGCAGTTCATCCAGAGTGATCATGGGCCTCTTGGCTGCATCTCTGATCAGTCTTCTCCTTGTATGAGCTGAAAGTTTAGAGGGACGGCCAGATCTTGGTAGATTTGCAGTGGTCTGATACTCCTTCCATTTCAATATTATCGCTTGCACAGTGCTCCTTGGGATGTTTAAAGCTTGGGAAATCTTTTTATATCCAAATCCGGCTTTAAACTTCTTCACAACAGTATCTCGGACCTGCCTGGTGTGTTCCTTGTTCTTCATGATGCTCTCTGCGCTTTTAACGGACCTCTGAGACTATCACAGTGCAGGTGCATTTATACGGAGACTTGATTACACACAGGTGGATTGTATTTATCATCATTAGTCATTTAGGTCAACATTGGATCATTCAGAGATCCTCACTGAACTTCTGGAGAGAGTTTGCTGCACTGAAAGTAAAGGGGCTGAATAATTTTGCACGCCCAATTTTTCAGTTTTTGATTTGTTAAAAAAGTTTGAAATATCCAATAAATGTCGTTCCACTTCATGATTGTGTCCCACTTGTTGTTGAGTCTTCACAAAAAAATACAGTTTTATATCTTTATGTTTGAAGCCTGAAATGTGGCAAAAGGTCGCAAAGTTCAAGGGGGCCGAATACTTTCGCAAGGCACTGTACTTGTAGAGTATATTACTTAAAACAACCATGTCAGATCCATGGCAAAAGTGGCTATCAAGCACTTTAAAATGCAGTGGCCTTCATCATAAGTTCAAAACGTGTGAGTGACCATTTCAACAGAAACATGTCAGTGGACCATATCAGTACGAGCCAGGTATCAGGAGTAAGGGAGTAGAGGATTAATGCAACACAGCACATGTGCAGCTTGGTGTAGGGCCAAGGGATCAAAAGGAATAGCGGCATATCACGGGGAACACATAGGCAAGTCATCCCGAAAGGGCAAAGCACGACACAGTAAGCCTGATGTGGGGAAACAATCTAATTGGACTTCTCCAATAGAATATAGAAAGACCACAAGGGATCATGTTGGTGTGGAGTAAATCTGAAATGAGTTTGGTCCAAAGCTGGAGGCTTTAGGAAGCAGGAAAAAGGATGGATTTGGGAAGTTTGGGAAGGCAGCTTTTCCCACACGTGCGTGTGTTTGGGCTTTTGGACATCAGACACGTATTCTGATCAAACAGAAAACAGGTGTTGGGTAATCAAAGCTGCTCCGGATGTGTGGCCGATGTTAGAGACCCACAAATGTTATGGACTAAATCAGAGACAGACCTGGATGACCTCAGGTTCCAAAATGTCAGAGTTAAAGGTGGGGACACATGAATAATGGAATTTATCCAGATACTGTCACACCCTGACCATAGTTTGCTTTGTATGTTTCTATGTTTTGTTTGGTCAGGGTGTGATCTGAGTGGGCATTCTTTGTTGGATGTCTAGTTTAGTCTTGTCTGTTTCTGTGTTTGGCCTGATATGGTTCTCAATCAGAGGCAGGTGTTAGTCGTTGTCTCTGATTGGGAGACATATTTAGGTAGCCTGTTTTGTGTTGGGATTTGTGGGTGGTTGTTTCCTGTCTTTGTGTTTTCTGCACCAGATAGGACTGTTTCGGTTTTGCCACATTTGTTATTTTGTATTTGAAGTGTTCAGTTTGTATTTATTATTAAATAAGATGAACACTCACAACGCTGCGCTTTGGTCCTCTCCTTCCCAGGAAGAAAGCCGTTACAGATACATTAGGCTGGACTTTCATCGAGGGCTATTCACTGACAGTTGTTAAACGTGTGTGTGTGTACACCAGTACTTTCATGGTGGTAGTTTCTCTGCGTTTTTGGAGAGACTTTGCAGCAGGGTTTTCTGAAAGTTTTCCTCAGATGTTTCAGGGATGAGGAACTTGAGGAAAAGGTCCCAGATAGAGTAGACCAAGTGTCTGTACAGGGTAAGAGTCACAGGTTAAAGGTCAGGGGTCTCCCAGAAATCAACTCTCCAACATTTCCTCCAAAAGTATCCACCATTTAACTATCGACAGTTACAGGTGGACATTTTAAGTTCGTTTAAAATGTTAAAAACTTCATCATTTGGGGCTTGCGAGTTTTACAATGGGCCAAATCACAACCTGATATTTCTGCAACAAAAAAAAATTCCCCCAATCACATCAAGGCATGATTTAGGCGAAAGCATACAGCCGAAGAGGACCAAAACCTAAGCTCCTACGCGGTTCAACGAGCCAAATTACTTCAGCAATGGAATCCTTACAATTGGCCGTGTTCTTTGTTCCAGTGAAGAAAATTCCTGAGACAACTCTCGTGATTTTAACAGCATGTTTCAAACACTACAGGGACTTAGTTGAGTCGTAAATATATTATACTGTACCTTACGCACACACACCTTATTTGAACATTTCAATAAGAAGATTAGGGTGATGCATGCCTCTATAATCAAAACTGATGCATCTTAAGAACAAAGGGCTGGCAATGTATAAATCATCAGCCTGACCCAATGGAAACGTGTCTGGAAAGAGGTATATCATATGGAACACGCTATAAAGCTTGGCTGATGCCCACTGATTCACAACCAGCTCATCACTTAGCTTTAGAACCCTTTATCAACTCCTCATGCCATGTTCCTTCATAATCTATTGTAAGACCATGATGTCAGGCTCTTTAAATCATAGCCAGACAGACAGGCAAGTGACGTAGTGTATATGACTTTGTTTTTTGTGTGTGTGGTCACCTGTTTATGTAAGGGTTCTGCAGAGATTCCAGTGCAGTCTGCCGGCTTAGTCTGTATTTGTCCGAGCACAGCACTTCTGAGAGCAGATCTGTAAACACAGAAGAGTACAAATATAGAACTGAGAGGCCATATAGGACTCCACAGAGAAATCAGAACAGCCAAGGTCACCAAAAATATATTAACTAAAAACATAGCTAGTTGGATAAAGTAAGACCAGCAGTCCCTGAAATGGCTTCTTAGCCGTAATACAAAATTAATTGTATGTTTGCAGAGGTAGATAGGAATGAGAGAGTATGGGCCAGGGGTTTTTCCTGATCATTTGCTGTAATGGACCAAAGTTACAACCTAGTTTATTTTTCATGGTCAGGTCACAAGGTCAGGATAAACTCCTGGGTCCTGTTTATTTGTAATGTTCATAAAATAGTACATTTGAACATAAAAACTAAAATTAGCGTTTCTTATTGGACATGTCCATAATCCCTCCTGGTTTCAGTCCATTTTCTTCTATTTGGTGCCTAATGAACATGAGCCTGCCTCTTCGTTATTCGTAATCACTTGCCTGGTAGTAGTTTCCTGAGGCAGTGCATGGATTGCTGCTTGGTGTCCTCCTTCTGTTGGTGGCTGTGCACCGGGCGGTGCTGGGCTGGTAGGCTGCCCCCATGCCACACCTCCTGCAGCCCCCGCAGGGTACAGGTCAGGTTGGCCACGCTCACGTTAAGCCAACTGCAAGTGACAGACCACACACACATCAGGGAAGTGATCAGGACAACATACTGTAGATATATTGAACAAAAATATAAACACAACATGTAAAGTGTTGGTCCCATTTTTCATGAGCTGAAATAAAAAATCCCAGAAATGTTCCATATGCATAAAAAGCTTATTTCTCTCAAATGTTGTGCACAAATAGTTTACATCCCTGTTAGTGAGCATTTCTCCTTTGCCAAGATCATCCATCCACCTGATAGGTGTTCCATATCAAGAAGATGATTAAACAGCATGGTCATTACACAGGTGCACTTTGTGCTGGGCACAATAAAAAGGCCACTCTAAAATGTGCAGTTTTGTCACAACACAATGCCACAGATGTCTCAAGTTTTGAGGGACCATATAATTGGCATACTGACTGCAGGAATGTCCAACAGAGCTGTTGCCAGAGAATTAAATGTTAATTTCTCTACCATAATCCGCCTCCAATCTTGTTTTAAAGAATTTGGCAGTACATCCAACAGGCCTCACAACCGCAGAACAAGCGTAACCACGCCAGCCCAGGACCTTCACGTCCGTCATAAATGTCATCACAGTTCCTTTAGTTGAAATATCAACTTACTAGTGATACACCGATACTACATTTTGGACAATACCTGATATTTTACTTGACCCCTCCCCCCCCAAAAACGATACCGATAACCGAGATTATGCATAATTTATGCATTCTAGTACAGTTAAATACTTAACACACACACACGGACGCTGCGGTCTAAGGCACTGCATCTCAGTGCAAGAGGCGCCACTACAGTCCCTGGTTCGAATCCAGGCTGTATCACATCCGGCCGTGATTGGGAGTCCCATAGGGCAGCGCACAATTGGCCCAGTGTCGTCCGGGCCGTCATTGTAAATAAGAATTTGTTCTTAACTGACTTGCCCAGTTAAAGAAAGGTTATATATATGTACAGTGGGGCAAAAAAGTATTTAGTCAGCCACCAATTGTGCAAGTTCTCCCACTTAAAAATATGAGAGGCCTGTAATGTTCATCATAGGTACACTTCAACTATGACAGACAAAATTCGGAAAAAAAATCCAGAAAATCACATTGTAGGATTTTTAATGAATTTATTTGCAAATTATGGTGGAAAATAAGTATTTGGTCAATAACAATACTTTGTTATATACCCTTTGTTGGCAATGACAGAGATCAAACGTTTTCTGTAAATCTTCACAAGGTTTTCACACACTGTTGCTGGTATTTTGGCCCATTCCTCCATGCATATCTCCTCTAGAGCAGTGATGTTTTGGGGCTGTTGCTGGGCAACACGGACTTTCAACTCCCTCCAAAGATTTTCTATGGGGTTGAGATCTGGAGACTGGCTAGGCCACTCCAGGACCTTGAAATGCTTCGTTGCCCGGGTGGTGTGTTTGGGATCATTGTCATGCTGAAAGACCCAGCCACATTTAATCTTCAATGCCCTTGCTGATGGAAGGAGGTTTTCACTCAAAATCTCACGATACATGGCCCCATTCATTCTTTCCTTTACACGGATCAGTCGTCCTGGTCCCTTTGCAGAAAAACAGCCCCAAAGCATGATGTTTCCACCCCCATGCTTCACAGTAGGTATGGTGTTCTTTGGATGCAACTCAGCATTCTTTGTCCTCCAAACACGACGAGTTGAGTTTTTACCAAAAAGTTATATTTTGGTTTCATCTGACCATATGACATTCTCCCAATCTTCTTCTGGATCATCCAAATGCTTTCTAGCAAACTTCAGACGGGCCTGGACATGTACTGGCTTAAGCAGGGGGACACGTCTGGCACTGCAGGATTTGAGTCCCTGGCGGCGTAGTGTGTTACTGATGGTAGGCTTTGTTACTTTGGTCCCAGCTCTCTGCAGGTCATTCACTAGGTCCCCCCCGTGTGGTTCTGGGATTTTTGCTCACCGTTCTTGTGATCATTTTGACCCCACGGGGTGAGATCTTGCGTGGAGCCCCATATCGAGGGAGATTATCAGTGGTCTTGTATGTCTTCCATTTCCTAATAATTGCTCCCACAGTTGATTTCTTCAAACCAAGCTGCTTACCTATTGCAGATTCAGTCTTCCCAGCCTGGTGCAGGTCTACAATTTTGTTTCTGGTGTCCTTTGACAGCTCTTTGGTCTTGGCCATTGTGGAGTTTGGAGTGTGACCCTTTTGAGATTGTGGACAGGTGTCTTTTATACTGATAACAAGTTCAATTAGGTGCCATTAATACAGGTAACGAGTGGAGGACAGAGGAGCCTCTTAAAGACGAAGTTACAGGTCTGTGAGAGCCAGAAATCTTGCTTGTTTGTAGGTGACCAAGTACTTATTTTCCACCATAATTTGCAAATAAATTAATTAAAAATCCTACAATGTGATTTTCTGGAATTTTTTTTCTCATTTTGTCTGTCATAGTTGAAGTGTATCTATGAGGAAAATTACAGGCCTCTCTCATCTTTTTAAGTGGGAGAACTTGCACAATTGGTGGCTGACTAAATACTTTTTTGCCCCACTGTGTACACACACACAAGTTATTTTGTTGGCATTTACATATGTCCCCATAACCAGTAAAACATAATCAAAACCTATTTCTTTCACTTACTTGCTGTGCTGTTTCGTTGTTCATTTGTTCAGTCATTTCATTTTCCACCAGGATTTATATGGAACGCCATTTGGGTCTTTGCGTGTCAAAAAAGATACACGTCAAAAAACACAAAACAATCTGTTTCAGTTGCTAGCTAACAATATAGTTAGGTGTCATCATCTAAAATAACCCTAATTTATAAGACAGTTCTTATTTGATTAATGGTGGTCGGACCCATCTATGTGAAGCTAGCAACAATAAGGATTAGCCACAATAATGGACTTTGCGGTTAGCCTTCAAGATAAAAGTATGGCATAATTCTACTATTTGTATTCATTTGCATCACTGTCGATGACACTTTTATTTTGAAGGCAAACTAATCCTTATTGTGGCTAGCTTCACACAACCCGGGCCGGTCGACCCTCACTAGCCAGATGAAGCTAGCTGGCTGCTTATAACGTTAGCTTTGGGCAACAGGGTTAAGTAACTGGCTAGCTATTTATTTTCATGAACTGAAGTTCAATTTTAATTAGCCGAACAACAAGTGTTCCATAGTATGAATGTCGTGAAGCTAATAGCAGTGGCACTATTACTATGTAACTCCGATAGGGCAACATCTGAAAAATAGCGCACTTGGTAGTGTGTACTGGTGCTTGACCAGTTGGCGAAAGCCAACATCACCCACGACAGAGAACAGTTGATTGTCAAGGGCAATGAATTCCATTATCTTGGCTTTAATGGATGAAATTTCTCTATGAAATGTTGTTACTCTTTCAAATGACTGCTTGATCCACACAGCAGACATTGTGTGGGCTAGGTTAGGAATGCTGTGTTGCATGTGTAGCGCATTTTACGTGGCGTCATTACGTTATGTACCTACTTTATATACACATCAGCTTTGACTTCGGTTTTTAACATCGGCGTTAAACTAGACATCGGGCCAATACCAATGTTGGTATTTTTAGCTAATATCGGCCGATTCCGATATATTCACCGATATATCATGCATCCCTACAATTTACTTCTGACAAGGTAAACCGTCCACTTCTAAATGAAGACGTGTGTATGACGATGCTGTCACATGGAGAGGACATTTTACACCCAACATGATTAAAACCTGTTCGCAAAAAATACATTGAAGAGACAGTATGACACACACACAAACAATAGGGTCCACTCCACACTGACTTACAGCATAAAGGCACAGAACGCAACCACCCCCATCCACATGTGCAGAGGTATTTTGAGCGCAAGGTAACGGCCGTACTACATTCCAATAGCATTACAGAAATGCAGTAGATGGTATTAATCAACTAAACAAAAGTCGTCCAAAGAACGTGCCATGCTTGTAAAATGATCGGTGTGTTTACAGTCATCCACACACAGGGAGAGAAGATTTGCTGTTGGTCTCTTGAGTAGGGCTTACGCAAACAGTGTACACAAAAATAGTTTGTATCCAGACTCTATTCAACTGGATGAGAGACTTGATCAAAATCAATGAATAACACTCTGCAGATGTTACATAATACTGTAAAATCCACAAAAATATGGTTCATGGCACATTTCAAGGCCCTTAATTTAGTTATTTCATTACAGGTTTTTTCATTACACTGCTGAGGGACATGGACGGTTCTGAGAAAACATGGATCTTGTTTTTGTTTTGACTATCTTATACCCTGTCATTGTTAGTATGTTTCATAACAGCGAGGCTGGCTTACCAAACCAATACATGATGACATCTGTGTGGAACCACGATGTGGGACTGTGAGAAAATGTTACTATAAAAAAGCCTATGAAGGATTGCCTGCTAAGAACCTCTCTCAAGATTGATGTGAGCAATTATTATCTTTGCACATACAGTATGTTGTATGCCTTGGAGGGAGAGAGAAGATAAGTTCATATTAAAAATAGGTTCCAATGAGAGTCTACTTCGGAGTTCAACTAACAAATAACAATGACTAGGAGTTCTAATGAGAAAATACAACTTATGTAACACAAGTCAAATGGATTCCGTCCTAAAATTTGATGCATATTGAGCTCAATACTTGTGCTTGACTGAAGAAACTGCCATGTCTCACAGAGCAGCTATGAATTCTGGGAAGTGGGCCGCAATTGTTTTTTGCCACGGATCTCCTACTCTTCATGCCTCTGAAGTTTACTCTGCTCATTAAAAACTCAGAATGTGGACAATGATGAGTGTCCGTTCAATGCCGCATACCAACCGGAGACAAGTGCATTAGCCTAAATAATGGTCGCTTACAACGACGGAGACGAGTCGAAAACACAAGCACAAGGTGCCGAGACCAAACATACTCTCTTCCAGACAAACATTTAAAAAGTGCTTTCTTTTTTCACTACTTTGGGGAAAATCTTTGGACTTTTCGTCAGATCCTTCTTAAAGCATTGGGAACCCCCCAAGTCTCCCCCGTCTATAATGTCCTGGGAGGGCTGGTCTGGTCTGACATCCACGCGGCCGTGGTTTATGTCTTGGGGAAGCAGCAGTCACTCCAGCTCCTCCTACCCAGTCACTAGGGAGGTTTATAGCAGCCCGACTGCACTATTTCATCAGGAAACACCGAGGCCCTGGAAACACTCCCAGCAGGGCCTTGCACTCTTTGATACGCTGTGATGTCTTTCACAGTCAGCATCAGAGTACGTCATGTTCACATTGGAATAACGTCGCCCTAACTTGGTTCCCACGGTGAAGGTCTTCTGCTGTGAGTAACGATGTAGGGAAACCAACCTAAGAAGTAAGCCTACTAAAGAATGGTATGTTTCACAGTGGGCAATGTTGACTCTGGAAAAGATCAGGCATCTTGATATATCGATGAATGGCACCCGTAATTTCCCACCACATACTATCTAAATCCATGATATTGTACAGTACATATTACAGTACCATTGATGAAAATTATGCAACAGAAAGTGCAATAGCTAACCAGCCTCTCAACATTAGCATCGGTGGATGGAATGCTGGCGTCTCTGGGATAACAAGAAGACAAAAGCTGCACTTGTCCAGACAAACCATTTAAGGGCTGTCGTTGGACCACAGCTAATGTAAGGTGATGGAACTAAAAAGCGAGTTGACCCGGTGTTCAGTTTATGAAGTGCAGCCCATTTTGACTGGCAGCGGCTTTGACAGGGACGCGCAGCATTTGCAGGGAATACATTTCTCCGCCTCAGGAAGAATGGAAAAAAAGGGTTACTACGCTCTCCCGCAGCCAGCCATGTTTAAACAACCCCGTTTCAAATTCTAATAGGTGCTTTGATTTCTTCTGACACTGCAAAAACATCAACGGGATAACTATATTCCATTTGGAAAAGTGCCTAATTGACGTGAAATTCGCTCGGAAAAAGTGACAGCCCGAGACGTGGTGTTGTTCGGGTAGGCAATGGAAAGGGGAGTGAGAAAGACAGTTAATTCATTGTCTGTGACAGACAGAGCCAGACCCTGATGCACATGCTGGGAAGAACCCCTTAATATCAGCACATTTGGAGCATATTGGCTCTGCTAGTTGATTGTCATTTCTTCTCACTGGAGCCCTTGTTGGAATTCCCTAGCTGCTTCTAAGTGACATGATAGTTGAAGACGCAGTAGACCACTCTCTCACCTACATTTAATACCTTGATACACACATGGTTGATGAAACGTATGGAAAGGCATCTTCTTGTTTTTTATGTAGACCAGAGGTGTCAAACTCGTTCCATGGAGGGCCTAGTGTCTGCTTGTTTCTGTTATTTTCCATTCAATTAAGACACAAACAACCATGTGAGGTGAGTTCCTTACTAATTAGTGACCTTAATTCATCAATCAAGTACAAGGGAGGAGCGAAAACCCGCAGACCATGGAATGAGTTTGACACGTGACGTAGACGATTATCAAAATGGACTTAAGGATTTAGAAGTCCATCATGAAGAATGCACTACAACACTTGAGAATGAAGAACCTGTGCTTAATTGTTAGGGATATTCTGCCATGACTGTGGGCTGCGAGCCTGTCAACCCAGTTTAAAATGTGAGGCCTGTCTGGGTTCAGGCTTTAACACTCATTCCATGTGATCCATGTAAAACCCTCCGGTGCCAATCACATAAACTGTAGTTATTATTCTGAAACCTTGGGTGAAAATAACACAAGGACTTGGCTCTCGGCAGCCAATGGTATAAACGCTTTTTCAAACAATAATGTGGAGGAGGACATGAAAGTGTTTTTACAGAGCTCAAAGAAATGGGGGAAATGAAACGACTACTTTCTCTAAGGTCAGACTCCAGCACAGCTGAATTAGCGTACTATTTTAAAAATAGACGTTGGATGAAACACCCTGTCCAAATCCTGCATCACACTTCAGTTTAAATTACGACAACGCTTAAATTGTCTCGATGACCTAAAGCCATATCTGATACATTTCCCCTTCACTCAAGATTCAAAGTTGTGTCGAGTTAATTACCAGAACCAAAACATCCAACAAAAGTCAGAATGATGGATTTTAAGCATGGCAGGTGTTAGTGTATGCAGATGTACAGTGTAAGTGCACAGGGAAATATAGAAAAAAAGGCCAACTGCTAGTTGAATTCCGACAATGCTGGTGCCAAACAGAGCAAGATGCCTAGGCAGCCAAAAAGCTGAATTATATCAATCTATTTAGCTAGCAGAATAATCAAACTGGGAATAGAGGTCTGCAGCCAGCCTTTAAACAACTCATTACACGTTAACAGACTGTTCCACAAACCCAGAGGCACACTGGACTGAGACAAAGTGTTCCTCCTCAGTGCAACGTGTCCGCTTTAGCTCACAGTAATCATTTGCATCAACAATACTAAAGCCTGTCATACACAACAAGAGCATTTTTCTCCTCAACCACCTAAACCAAGGTTCAGGGAAAGATTCCAAGGGACTTAAAGGGATATTTTGGGATTTTCACAATAAGCCTATCTATTTCCCCAGAGTAAGGTGAACTCGTGGATACCATTTTTATGTCTCTGCAGTCTCTGCATGCAGTTTGAAGGAAGTTCCTAACTAGCATTAGCACAATGACTTAAAGTATATGGGTATCTGCTAGCATGTTAGTAGATAGCGCAATGACTGGAAGTCTATGGGTAACAGTAGTTAGCATTGGCTCACAAAACTACCTCTACCTTCCTTTATACTGAACACAGACGTAAAAATAGTATCCACGAGTTCAATCCCAAAGTTTCCCTGTAAGGGAGGACTTGTTTTTTTGTAAAAACTAAACACAACCACACGGATGTAATAAAGATTGAAAGACAAACAAATAAACACGTATTTACAATACGGTCGGTTACACGAGAGCGCCGTCTTTATCCGCCGGCTGCATCCCCAAAGTGGCTCCAGATGGGCTGTGCTGCAAACTCTGTCAGATGAGAGCTAGCCTCATGAATGAACATGGCCTTCAGGTACAGACCAACAACACTGGCTGGAGAGGAGGACAGCTGGGGATTATTTCTGACCAAAGAGACTACCATATCGTGCAACAACAAAATGAATGCTACTCCTCTGTCCAAAGACAATTGAAAATTGTATGGCTAGGCCACCGCTAACTGCCAAACACCTGAAACACAATGCCATTCTCCAAGTATCAGAGCGCTAATGACACATACACAAAACGTCTATTTGGAACTTTAACCATAAACAAAAAGAAACAATTTAGGATCTTGAGATAGGATAAAAAGGAACAGAAATGTCTTCCGACAGACGGATGTCATCTCATCTGCGTGACGCCTTCCTTCTTCAACACCGGTAAAACCACCTCTACTTGAGTCAGAGGCACTGCGGCTTCATTCGAACTCTGATAACATCTCTGCACATCGATGTGAAGCCAAGACATTGTTTACTCTGGGTCTCAAAACCACCTCTACTTCAGTAAGAGGCGCTGCGGCTGCATTTGAACCCCGATAACATCTCTGCACATCGATGTGAAGCCAAGACATTTTTACTCTGGGTCTCAATTAGTCTCGGCCCTCAAGGCCAAGGGCTACATCAGAGGTTTGTGTAAAGTACGAGAGGAGAAATCTCAGGCTTAATCAAAGTCAAGCCAGAGTTTACATCTCCGAAGAGGAGAACATTGGGCAGATGGCCTGTGAGCAATAAGGCGCATCATCGAGGGGCTCTTGAGAGGTCTGTCTGTCGAGTCCTGGTGGATGTCTGCTGTGAGGAAAGTCCTTAACTGTCTGTGTGTCCAGAGCCTGGGGGGGTGAGAGCGAGTGAAAGAGACAGATGGACATAGAGAGAGGCAAAGCTAAGGCTGATAGTTCTGTGTGAAGATGGGTGTGTGGGACAGGGGCACCAGAAGGCATCATTTCCAACTTATAAACAGCCAGGATGTTGCCCCCCACCCCCACCATAAAAAAAGCTGTGTCCTCTTCACTTGAGAGCTCTCAGGAAAGAGCACATATTTTTTCTTATGACCCAACATCTTGAATGTCGATAAATTGGAAAGGACTTACAGGAAGTCTGCCACTGAATGACGCTGAATGACTCATGTTAATTACAGGCCCAGCAGAACCTCATAAGGGATAGAGGTTGGGGGCTGACAAATAATGACACAGCAGAGTGGGGGCTATTCAGTGGCAGTGCTGGGGCCTGTGGCGCCATTATGAACAGTGTCTTTAGCACTGCAGGCATACTATAGACACACACTACTGGGTTCACTGCAGCTCCCACAAAAGGGGCTGGGGAGGCAATACTATGAATCTCCTCTGGATCCGACAATGCCTTGGAGGGAGACTCATGAGACTGTTAAAAACCGGGGATGAATATTGTGTGTGAAGTTCTGTGAACACGTGTGGTGGCACATTGGTCTGCCGGCAAAGTGTGCTCATCAGAGGGAGACTGATAGCTTGGTGACCACCTCAAATAACCTCTATTGACCTCAACAGAACACACTATGCTGTGCTTCTATGTAGGTCTATTAGGCAAGCTTTTCAAATTGCGTTCAATCTGAATTGTGTAGTAGAGACAGTGAGAGCATTTAATCAAAACTCACACAATGCTATCCAAAATCCCGTAACAATCTCCCTCTGTTCTTTGCACACAAGTGGTCAAGAGAGGTTAGAAGACCAAATGAACAAGAAAAAGATGGTAGAAAAACATGCTAATAAAGATTCAGAAGCCTTTGTAAATGACTTTCATTACAGAACCATAGACTATAAATTGATGGTTCTGGCTATTAAAATACTATAGTCATCTTGTTGCCAGAGTTCTTTATAATCTATTTAAGAAACTTAATGGCAGTCTCCACTGTGATTGTTCATGGAATGCACTTCCAGAGTTGATATTAAAATAACCATGAGCCAGACTTGCGCTGTGCTTACATGGAACCACCAAGAGTGGGAAGCCATTTGGATGGGACAAAATTAGTAGTTGGCCAAATAAGCCAATGTTTTTGTTATGAAGTGTTAATAACACATGATAATCAAGCCCCACTCAATACAGCCAACTTCCTGGTAAGAACGGAGGAGTGTGATCGTCTGGGGTGCATTTCTCTTCAAATAGATCCATCTCCACTGTGGTCTTTATTCTGAAAACCTTGTATGGTGTCTGGTGTCCTAATCATTCTGGCATGCCTGGGTATGTGAGGAGAGCGCCACATCAGAGAGCTAGCGCTTCTCATACCTGGGTTCAAATAGTATTTGAAATATTGCAAATACGTTGACTGTTTTCTTAAGCCTGCCTGGAATGAGCCAGATGGGTGGGGTTTGCACTCTCAGGACTATTTCATTGGTCCCATTCCGCCAGGCGAGCTCAATCAAACATGGCTTACGTATTGGAAAGATTTCAAATACTATTTGAATGCAGGTCTTGTGCTAACACGTTCCACTGAAACCTCTGCTGAGCCGGTTAGCATCCAAAAGGTGTCTGGCAGACTGAGACCTCCAGACAGCCTCCAGGCAGATTTTGGATTTTGATGGGAATTAATTGTTGGTTCCCAAAAAGTCCTCACAAATATAGTAAGACATAGCTGTGTGTGTGCGCGCGTGCTGTTGGCTGTTTTTATTGGGAGTATCGTGGTGCCTCATTTGACCGGCTGGTCAAAACACTGACATCTGACGTTACCAAACCAGATCACGTGTGTGGCTGGGGCAGGTTTGCAGAAAGGCTGATTTCACAGTCTAGTGCATCGCATCCAGGACAGTAAGAGGCCATGTATTTATCCAGCGTCCATCTCAAAATCGCCCTTTTCCTGCTAATTGTCCTCCTTGATTCACTTGCGCATACGGCAGACTCCCTTGAACAAATTTCTGGTGACAAATGGCATGTAATTCTATACCAACGATTGTGGCCTGGAAAACTATGGCATTATAGCTACCATAATTTTCTCATTACAGTCCATCTAAAATATACTACTAAATTACTAAGAAATGGCATAAAGTTGATAAAGATTGGATACTGCTACAGTATGGGGTGAAAATCAAAGAAAGTATAAGGAAAAAGTTATACACCTAACATTCCAATAGGTGCCAAGCTAGTACCCAAATCCTAACACTCAATTACCATACATGGATCGGATGAGTTACTTTGTCAATAGCTTGTTTCATCGTTTTCATTTGCAAACTCTTCACTGCCATAGATATTAGTAAATGAGAGTGATTGAATATATGCAGCCTATGAGACGGTTATAGAAGACATAGTAGCAGACCAGTCAGTCTGGGTGGAATACGTCTCTCACACGAGAAATGAGAGGGGGAACCTGCCAGACAGTATTCCTCTCTGTTAGTAATTACTCTTGTGGGTTGGGGCTTGCCAGGAAAGAGCAATTTACGGCAGCAGGTGACATGTCATCCTGAAAAGAAAATCACCCGGCAGAATTTCCTTGCGGTCGGAGCGGCACACGACGAGAAGAATACCAGGAGCCATGAGCAACCGCCAGCCCATGATAAGCACGGACCGAGAGGGAGAAAGGGTGATGGAGAGGAGCTGTACTCGCCAAAATCCCACCCTTACGAAAAAAGATTGCTGTCAGAGTGCATTGCAGTCGGAGTGTAGTATAACTGCAGTTACAGTGCAGTATAAATGCAGTTAAACTGCGTCTATAATACCACAGTCGACTGCAGTTACTGCACTTTTACTGAGGTTTCAAAACTGCAATCTTTTTTAGTAATAAATAGTACCTCAAAGCTCAGCAGACAACTATAATCAAATCCAAGATGTTAACCTCTCTGGGGTAGGGGGCATTATTTTGACATCCGGATGAAAAGCGTGCCCAAAGTAAACTGCCTGTTACTCAGGCCCAGAAGCTAGGATATTTATATAGATTGGTAGATTTGGACAGAAAACACTCGAAAGTTTCTAAAACTGTTAAAATAATGTCTGTGAGTATAACAGAACTGATTTGGCAGTCGAAACCCAGAGGACAAACCATCCCAAGAAACATTTTTTTCAGCTTACCATTTTTTTTCAATGACTATTACTTTAATTACAAGTCCAAGTCCTCCCAGATTGCAGTTCCTAGGGCTTCCACTAGATGTCAACAGTCTTTAGAAACAGTTTCAGGCTGTTTTTTTTTTTTTAAATGACCCAGAAATTGTAGTTTTTCTGGGTGGCTCCCATTTTGGCTGTAGTGTTTCCAAGCACGTGGAAGAAAGCATTCTTTGGTATTTTTCTCCAGTAAAGACTATGATTCTCTTTCTTAAATTTGAGCGTTTATTTGCGTATTAGGATACCTAAGGTTTGATTATAAACGCTGTTTGAATTGTTTGGAAAAGTTTATTGGTAACGTTTGGGATTCATTTTGTATGCGTTTTGATGGAGGGAAAATGGGTGGATTATTGACTGAAGCGCACCAGCTAAACTAAGTTATGTATATAAAGAATGACATTGTCGAACAAAAGGACCATTTGTGATGTAACTGGGACCGTTTGGAGTGCCAAAACAAGAAGAACATCAAAGGTAAGGCATTTTTTATATGGTTATTTCTGACTTTTGTGTCGCACCTGCCTGTTTGAAATATGATTTTCATGTGATTGTATGTGGGGCGCTGTCCTCAATGGCAACTATAAATACAGTGCATTCGGACTCTGGCTTGGCCACTCAAGGACATTCAGAGACTTATCCCGAAGCCACTCCTGCATTGTCTTGGCTGTGTGCTTAGGGTCATTGTCCTGTTGGAAGGTGATGCTGCCACCACCATGCTTCACCGTAGGGACGGTGCCAGGTTTCCTCCAGATGTGACACTTGGCATTCAGGACAAATAGTTCAATATTGGTTTCATCAGACCAGAGAATCTTGTTTCTCATGGTCTGGTAGTCTTTTAGGTTCCTTTTGGCAAACTCCAGCTCTAGGAAGAGTCTTAGTAGTTCCAAACTTCTTCCATTTAAGAATAATGGAGGCCACTGTGTTCTTGGGGACCTTCAATGCTGCAGGAATGTTTTGGTACCCTTTCCCAGATCTGTGCCTCGATACAATCCTGTCTCAGAGCTCTACGGACAATTCCTTCAACCTCATACCTTGGCTCTTGCACTGACACTGTCAACTGTGGGACATTACATAGACAGGTGTGTGTCTTTCCAAATCATGTCCAATCAATTATATTTACCACAGGTGGACTCCAATCAAGTTATAGAAACATCTCAAGGATGATGAACGGAAGCAAGATGCACCTGAGCTCAATTTCGAGTATCATAGCAAAGGGTCTGAATACATAAGTAAATAAGGTATTTCTGTTTTTTTAGCTTTAATAAATTACCAACATTTTCTAATAAGCTGTTTTTTGCCCTAGCACGACACAGCTGATTCAAATTACCAACTCACCATCATCAGGCTTTGATTAATTGAATCAGCTGTGTAATGCTAGAGCAAAACGAAAACGTGTACCCAGGGGGGCCCAGGGGAGATTATGGGAAACCCTGGCTTAACCTACTGAGGTAATCCACCATTTCAATACACATGGCTCTCTTTTACTGAGCTTTAACTAACACATTGTTGTACATCGTAACTCAGATGAAATACCAGTGAAGGCAATTACAATCAGTGCCCAGAGGCGCCCCAATCAAAATACCTTAAACTTAGGAATTTAACTAATTTTTTCAACAGTTAAAGGGAATATAGATTGAATACTTGGCCGGGAATCAGTAATGATGAATACTGGTGACTAGTCAGGCTAGTATGCATAAAAGACTGTCAAGTTGGGCCTGAAACTATTCACGTGTTGTTGACATTGGGCTGCATTGCTTTTAGCTGAACACTACTATTTTTGGTCAAAGGAGCATTGATAGGACCTCCATTTGTACTAAAATTACCAAACAACTTTTCTGAACCCGAAGGTCACAGAACTATGCCTCTGGTTTGTTGTAACAGAGCACGTCGTCCCCATGCAGCTCAGTTGGAAGAAAAAGGATAGCTGAAGTGTGAACATTAGCCTACCGCTGACTTCATGTCACTGACTGTTTATGACAAGTGCGTTTATCGCTTATCAGGGCTAATTTTACCCAGCCACAGATCGTGTTGCTGGTTGTGCACTTTTCAGAAATCAAACAATATCTCCCCTGGACCCTTTTGGGCTGACCGTGTTGACCAGAGTTGACTCCATTATGTCCTTGATGTCCAATGTCAGGAGCACAGGGGTGAATGCCACTAAATGGTCCGGCTTAAAGGGATACATCACTCAAATTAGAAAATGACAATGGCATATTTGTTTCCTGACGCTGAAAGAAGGACGAGATGAGACCGCAATCCACACTTTGGATTTGCTTACCTAGCCATTGTCCCCAACAGCTAACTTTCGCACTTTTGAACCAAAAACCAACAGAAGTCAATATGTTTGATATAAGCGTGTTTTAAATTTCAAGTATCCTCCAGACACAG
Organism: Oncorhynchus mykiss; assembly: GCF_013265735.2. Lineage (NCBI taxonomy): Eukaryota > Metazoa > Chordata > Actinopteri > Salmoniformes > Salmonidae > Oncorhynchus > Oncorhynchus mykiss. The sequence continues at coordinate 15,228,248 of NC_048591.1, read as the reverse complement.
CTAGCTGACTGCACTAGGGGGAATACAGTTTTGATAGAACAATGCATTTCATAATGTTTGCTTTGGCAGAAAAAAACCTCACCAAGACCTGATCCTTGCCTGGCAGATCACTAGAACCCATAGAGGGTGTCCGTACACTTTCCTCCAGCCAAGATGTTAAGCAGTGGTGGGTGACTTGATTGCAACATAGTCACGAGGAACCTTCCCTCCATCAATGGCCTTCCCATTGGGTACTAGTTCAACACTGATATTGCTCATTATTTTGGTCTCATTCTGATCACACCGTTGAAGAGGGTGCCGTGTTACAACAGGATGTCACACCTCCTCAACAGAACAACGAGTGATAGGGTTACATAACAGGGCTCTTTTCCATCCCTGCTATGCCAAATATGCTGGAAACAAATGGCCTGACCACCAGTGCAGTGGACTCAAACAAAAGCTGTGCGCCTGCAATGGGGTCTTCCTCCACCGCTCCTTCACAGCTGGGTGAACAACTCATAACTCACAGAGTACGAAGAACAGAAAGACCCTCTGTGCAATGAAAATAACCAGCACCACTGTTAGAAACCACCATCTCGGAGGGAAGTCTATTTTGGGGCCAATCATTTAGGCTGAACAGCTGAACTCGTCCTGGCTGTCAATGAAAAGCTTTCACCATTAAAGAACAACAAGGCCTCATACTTTGTTAACTCCTGATGAAAAAAAATCAGCTTTGACACCTCCCCAAAAAGACGACGGCTAATGAAACATTTTAGTTGAGAGGAAGAAAAAGTGTCTTCTGGGACAAGGCGGAATCCAAGCCAGGACATCAACAGAAAAACATTGCCATGAAACAGCTGGTGTTTTTTTAAGTTCTCAATAAAAATAATTCAAACAAACTATTGGGTAACAGTATTACACATCTGTAACGTTTCGGGCCTGTCCACCATTCTTCATTCCATCGTTCCTCTCCGAAAATGGATGTTGGCTGTGGATTCAACATGGCGGGGAGCCCTGCTGTACACTACAGCGCAAATGACCCATTTGACATGGTTAAACATCTCACCGCATGGATCTGCTCCACACATGGCAGCAGAGCTGGAGAGCCGGGCTGTACAAGCTGTGCTCAGACTCGTCCTCAGCAGAGTGCAGACACTGTCTTTAAAGGCAGGAGGAAGGAGTGGAATAAGAAGGCCAGGCTGAGTCGAAGATGCATAAACAAGTAGAGCCAGATCCAGAAATATATAAATGCAATTAGCCTACCGAAATGATCATATTTGTCTCTAGCGCTGCATTGTGTCATTGTGAAAATAAGGGCACTTAAATGTGTATTTTCCAATTGAACAAATAAGAGAATGCAGTGTGATCATTATAATGTGTGAGTGTGTGTTTAGCGTATTGAAAATACACCAACACTGCTATTTTAAAGTTATCATTACATATTAGGCCAACGACATCGTTAAATCTGGAAGTCTGACCAGAGAGTTCAAAGGCTCATTGCATCCCTGAACATGTGCGGTCATTGCTAAATTAAGCAGAGACTGAAACTCCTTTAATTAAAGCCAAACCACATGCTATCACCGTGGCTGAAAGCAAAGCTCCACGGCTGCAGTGCCACGGCTGGTCCCAGGGCAGATATTAACAACGGCTAAAGGGAACAGGGGAGAGGGGGGACGCTCCCGTTGACAAGTTTAAAACGCACAGTCTACACTTCCTTCATCAACCTGTCATCGGGCTCCGAGGCCCCCGGCTCACATTGTTTATGAAAAGTATTCATATTCCAATCAAGGAATAAAAATAAAGAATTGTGTCATTGCACGACAGGTGCAGCGAGGCAGAGGGGGAGGGAGGGGAGGGGAGCGAAGCTCAACAGGGTTAAAGATGTGAAACGTACAGCAGAGCGATTAGCCGCCACACCTCCACCACGAACAAGTGCTCCATTCAAAGCCCTGAGAAAAAAGGTAGTGTGTTGACGGACTTGTATGGTTTTTCAGGTGCTACTCCAGCAGGGAACACCTGTACTTTGTCTATTCTGTCAAGGGTCATACTTGGCTTGCTGGTGATGCTGTCGATGCATTACCCAAATACTGAATGACGTATTTTCTGGACTTGGGAGAGCAAATGTTCCACACTGGAATATGTTATCAACTATGCTCAGCTCAGGCAAAAGGTTGCACCGAAGTTAAGCTACTTCATCCAACTTGACTACTAGGAGGTTTAATCATCACTTCTTTAATCACTGTTATGTCATGGCCAATAAGACTGGCATTCAATGCTGGGACAACAGTCCCGTGTCTCACAAACTAAACTAAAACTACAGGTGTCAGAAGTGGGATCCAGAATGACCAAAAAGAGGAAACTATAATTTTATTGAACTGACAAGACAGGGGCTAAAGGGTGGAAATGAAATAGAATGGGAAAACAGTACAAGCGATATGATGCAAAGAAGGAAGTGGAGAGGACACCGACACCTATTTGTCAACACCTCTTCTCACCTTGGGAATGCAACTGGACAAATTTGAGAGCAATGTCATGCAAAACAGATCTCACGTTGCTCAGCTATGCTTAAGATGGTCCCTTGAGTACTCTGATGACTGAAGGATACTGCACATAACAAAAACAAGCATATCATCACCCTGTGAGACCACCTTATGGGGAAATGTGTTATATTTAAAGCTTACGTCATTACTCACTTTTCTGAGAGGAGTGTTTGTGTGAAGGACATATCTGCGCATATGAAATTGCTGTCATTCACAAAGCCTAAAGAAAATGTTGCTGCTGTTCCCTGTGTGAGGTTATACAGTATATATATATATATATATATATATAAAACATCTCACTAAGAGGATGATTTTATCCAAAAATACTTACAAAATGTAGGCACTTAATGTCATGTGTGTGTTTTGTGATCCCTGCAAGAATTTAACCTATGACCTTGGCGTTGCTAGCACCACACTCTTACCAACTGTACTGGACAGTATATGAGGAATATTATTCAATGAGATAAGGTTTTCAGTCATTCCTTCGATGCCGTTCCTCTGAAGATTGTGCATGCCTCATGTACAGACAAAAGACACAAATCTGGCCTCGAGTGGATTTTCCAGACTTCTGTCTAAGGGTGAATATTTTCATCTATGATTGTCCCAGTTTCCAGTCTATAAAAGTATGCATCTCCCTAACCAATGCCTTGTACCCCATTTACGAGAGCAAGTCTCCAGCCAAATTCTTCACACAGACCCAGACGTTGTGTGTTGGAGGCCGGCTCCATCACTCGTGGTTCTTGATTAAAGCAGAGCAGACATGCAAGCGGTGCCGTTTACTGGCATGGACCGGGTTTCCATAGCCTGCATCTCCTTTGCATTTTACTAAACGCTTATGTCATATTAAATAGGTGGCGTTCTTGGCGTTTTCATATTGTAAATGTAAGCAAACAACTCAAATACTCCTACTGAAATGAAGTCATCGATGCACTGCACTGAGAAGTACAGTGAATCTTTAATCATATACGGTAGGGTCTTGAAAACCTGAACAGATACAGACAGTAGTCAACAGTAGCCAAAGCTATAGGCCTAGTAACTGTTTAGAATAGCTAACCTTGAGGCCAATCCTTTCCCTTGTGTTAGAGAATTTAAAGTGTGAGAGAATTTAAACCAAATGTGTTTGCCTCTACTGACATCTCCAGAGGCATTGGGGTCCTTAGGGCCTGTCAGGGTAGAGTTAGCATAGCTGAGCAACGTGTGAAAAGATGAAGAGAGGACTGGTTGCCACAGTGCGGTCTCTGCTGACGGTCTCTGCTGACAGACTGATGCTTTAAATAGTGGGGACCAACAACACAGGGGCCACTAATACAGGGCCCTCTGTCTTTAGGGAGGGTTAGGTGACTTAGATCACACAAACCCGAGAACATTGTACGCATGTTGGGTTTACTGGTACAGGGTCAGCTATACTTGTCTATGACCAAACTTCTGTGAAGTTGTTGCTGAAGGCATTCTCAGAGAAGGGAAGCCACCGAAACATATCAAATTGAAGAGTCAGAGGTACTTTTATGACACCAGAAGAACCTTTACTTTCCATTCAAGAAAATATGCTTAATGAGTCTAAATTCAAAATTTCAATAACCGAAAAAATATACCTTTATCAACTATCATTATATTAATCTAAATCCTTATTTTAATCTTAAAGAGAATCACAGTTTTTACTCATAGAACTGGAATGAAAGGAGGAAGCTTCTACTTAAACAGGATTGGTCTTTGAATGCTGTATTTAGCTCGTGGCCAATCACGTCCCAGTCTGGCTGATGCTCAGCTCACACATCAAAGCCCATGGGGCCCCTGTGATACGATATTTTCCGATGCTTCCGTCGAACGGAAACCCTTGTAAAAGTCGTCTGAGCGGCAAGAGTCATTGAGGAGAAAATCTCATTAGGAAAACAAATTAGCCTAAGCATTATCACAGCATCACCAATATTTATTTGAATGGAACTAGGTCAAGCTTTTATACACCATCCTTTAGGCTTAATCCCAGAGTGGGAGTGTTAATACTGATATAGGATCAGTTTTGCATTTTAGATCAGATGAATACAATTACAGTGCATTCGGAAAGTATTCAGACCGCTTGACTTTTTTCACATTTTGTTACGTTATAGCCTGATTTTCTAAAATTGATTAAATAAAAAATGTTCATCAATCTACACACAATACCCCATAATGACAAAGTGAAAACGGGTTGAAGGAATCATCCATAGAGCTCCGAGACAGGATTATGTTGAGGCACAGATCTGGGGAAGGGTACCAAAAAATGTCTGCAGCATTGAAGATCCCCAAGAACACAGTGGCCTCCATCATTCTTCAATGGAAGAAGTTTGGAACTACCAAGGCTTTTCCTAGAGCTGGTCGCCCTCCCAAACTGAGGAATCGGGTGAGAAGGGCCTTGGTCAGGGAGGTGAACAAGAACCCGATGGCCACTCTGACAGAGCTCCAGAGTTCCTCTGTAGAGATGGGAGAACCTTCCAGAGGGACAACCATCGCTGCAGCCCTCCATCAATCAGGCCTTTACGGTAGAGTGGCCAGACGGAAGCCGCTCCTCAGTAAAAAGCACGACAGCCAGATTGGAGTTTTCCAAAAGGCATCTAAAGGACTCTCAGACCATGATTGAACTCTTTAGCCTGAATGCCAAGCATCACGTCTGGAGGAAACCTGGCACCATACCTACGGTGAAGCATGGTGGTGGCAGCATCATGCTGTGGGGATGTTTTTCAGTGGCAGGGACTGGGAGACTAGTCAGGATCAAGGGAAAGATGAACGGAGCAAAGCACAGAGAGATCCTTGATGAAATCCTGCTCCAGATCGCTCATGACTTTACTGGGGCAAAGGTTCACCTTTCAACAGGACAACAACCCTAAGCACAATGCCAAGACAACGCAGAAGTGGATTCGGGACAAGTCTCTGAATGTCCTGGCCTAGCCAGAGCCCGGACTTGAACTACATCGAACATCTCTGGAGAGACCTGAAAATAGCTGTGCAGCGACACGCCACATCCAACCTGACAGAGCTTGAGAGGATCTGCATAGAAGAATGAGAGAAATTCCCCAAATACAGGTGTGCAAAGCTTATAGCGTCATATCCAAGAAGACTTGAGGCTGTAATCGCTGCAAAAGGTGCTTCAACAAAGTACTGAGTAAAGGGTCTGAATACTTATGTAAATATAATATTTTTTATTTTTAATAACTTTGTAAACATTTCTAAAAACCTGTTTTTGCTTTGTCATAATGCGGTATTGTGTGTGGATTGATGAGGGGGGGAAAACGATTTAATACATTCTAGAATAAGGCTTTAACATAACAAAATGGGGAAAAAGTCAAGGGGTCTGAATACTTTCCGAATGCACTTTATATATTTTCTTCCAAATCACTGTAAACTTGCAATGTGAAATAAATAATAGGATTCTGCGAAATGTGAAGAAAACATCTGGCTCAGAGCAAAAGGAATAACATTCTTTTACAACACGAGCTCCTGACAGATGGTATTGTGAAGCCATTTGAAGGGACCATGACAGACACGTTTATAACTCTCTGTGTGAGTGAGTGAGTGAGTGAGTGAGAGAGAGAGAGAGCGGGCCCTGAGTGAGAGCATGTCAGACTCGGACAGTAGGGAGAGGCAAAAGGTCATTGGAGAAAAATCTCCCCCTGCTTGAGACTATCCTGCCAAATAAATGACTGTGACACACAGAGGCATGCACAGTAACAGGCTACTTGAACGCCAAAATAACGATTACCCTCCGAAGAGCCAACATACCTGTTCCATATGTGCACCAACCAGAGAATATAAGCGGAGGTGGAGTGGAGCGAGGCGTGGAGCGTACTCAGTAGAGCTCCCCTCACCAGCTCAGGGCATTCCCGGCCCAGCATTTATTTGTAGTCTACTTGTGTGCTGCTATAGCCCCTTGCTTTAGCTACTGTCATGGAGTTCGCTAAATATTTTCATAAAGAAACTGACAAAACACACAGGTGCTAAATCAATGTGACTTACAAAGATCAGGAGGACCAAGAGAGGGCGTGCGGTGATGTAGTGTCCACAACTGAAAAGACACGTATCCCGAGAGCATGATGATGTACTTACTATGTGCACATGCTAACAGAAAGGAATGAGGTGGGTGGCTAGCTAAGTGTGTCATTGTAGCAAAGTACACTACCGTTCAAAAGTTTGGGGTCACTTAGAAATGTCCTTGTTTTCAATGAAAACATACATGAAATTAGTTGCAAAACGAATAGGAAATATTGTCAAGACGTTGACAAGGTTATAAATAATGATTTTTAATTGAAATAATTATTGTGTCCTTCAAACTTTGCTTTCGTCAAAGAATCCTCCATTTGCAGCAATTACAGTGGTATTCTAGTTGTCAATTTGATCTGAAGAGACTTCACCCCATGCTTCCTGAAGCACCTCCCACAAGTTGGATTGGCTTGATGGGCACTTCTTACGTACCCTACGGTCAAGCTGCCCCCACAACAGCTCAATAGGGTTGAGATCCGGTGACTGTGCTGGCCACTCCATTAAAGACATAATACCAGCTGACTGCTTCTTCCCTAAATAGTTCTTGCATAGTTTGGAGCTGTGCTTTGGGTCATTGTCCTGTTGTAAGAGGAAATTGGTTCAAATTCAGCACCGTCCACAGGGTATGGCAAGGCGTCGCAAAATGGAGTGATAGCCTTCCTTCTTCAAGATCCCTTTTACCCTGTACAAATCTCCCACTTCACCACCACCAAAGCACCCCTAGACCATCACATTGCCTCCACCATACTTGACAGATGGCGTCACTCCTCCAGCATCTTTTAATTTTTTCTATCTCACAAATGTTCTTCTTTGTGATCCGAACACCTCAAACTTAGATTAGTCTGTCCATAACACTTTTTTCCAATCAAATCAAATGTATTTATATAGCCCTTCTTACATCAGCTGATATTTCAAAGTGATGTACAGAAACGCAGCCTAAAACCCCAAACAGCAAGCAATGCAGGTGTAGAAGCACGGTGGCTAGGAAAAACTACATAGAAAGGCCAAAACCTAGGAAGAAACCTAGAGAGGAACCAGGCTATTCCAATATTCCTCTGTCCAGTGTCTGTGTTATTTTGCCCATCTTAATCTTTTATTTTTATTGGCCAGTCTTAGATCTGGCTTTTTCTTTGCAACTCTGCCTAGAAGGCCAACATCCCGGGGTCGCCTCTTCACTGTTGATGTTGAGACGGGTGTTTTGCGGGTACTAGTGAATGAAAGTACCAGTTGATGACTTGAGGCATCTGTTTCTCAAACTAGACATTCTAATGTACTTGTCCTCTTGCTCAGTTGTGCACTGAGGCCTCCCATTCCTCTTTCTATTCTGGTTAGAGCCAGTTTACACAGTTCTGTGAAGGGAGTAGTACACAGCGTTGTACGAGATCTTCAGTTCCTTGGCAATTTCTCGCATGGAATAGCCTTAATTTCTCAGAACAAGAATAGACCGATGAGTTTCAGAAGAAAGATCTTTGTTTCTGGCCATTTTGAGCCTGTAATCAAACCCACAAATGCAGACGCTCCAGATACTCAACTAGTCTAAAGGACAGTTTTATTGCTTCTTTAAACAGAACAACAGTCTTTAGCTGTTGCAAAAGGGTTTTCTAATAATCAATTATCCTTTTAAAATGATAAACTTGGATTAGCTAACACAACATGCCATTGGAAGACAGGAGTGATGGTTGCTCATAATGGGCCTCTGTACGCCTATGTAGATATTCCATAAAAACTCTGCCGTTTCCAGCTACAATAGTCATTTACAACATTAACAATGTCTTCACTGGCGTCCCGAGTGGCGAGTCCCGAGGTCTAAGGCTGTGCCACTAGAGATTCTGGGCTCGAGTCCAGGATCTGTCGCAGCCGGCCGCAACCGGGAGGCCCATGGGGCGGCACACAAATGGCCCAGCGTCGTCCGATTTAGGGAGGGTTTGGCCAGCAGGGATATCCTTGTCTCATCGCTCACTAGCGACTCCGGTGGCGGGCCGGGCGCAGTTTACGCTGACACGGTCGCCAGGTGTCGGCGACACATTGGTGCGGCTGGCTTCCGGGTTGGATGGGCATTGTGTAAAGAAGCAGTAGGGCTTGGTTGGGTTGTGTTTCAGGGGACACATGGCTCTCGACCTTCGCCTCTCCCGATTCCGTACGGGAGTTGCAGCGATGAGACAAGACTACTACCAATTAGATACCACGAAATTGGGGAGAAAAATAAATACCAAAAAATTAAATAAAAACTGTCTACACTGTATTTCTGATCAATTTGATGTTATTTTAATGGACATTTTTTTGTTGCTTTTCCTTAATAAACAAGGACATTTCTAAGTGAGCCCAAACTTTTGAACGGTAGTGTATTTAAACAAAAAAATATTATCTCTTAAAAGTTTGATCCTTTTCGTTCAATTATCTATTCAATAGGCTATCATTGATTTTGGCCCAATAGGCCTGCTGACATATTACCTCTTCCAAGGGAGCTTTCGGTTTTGATGGGGTTATTTTGCCTAAAAATCTTTAGGCCTACCTAGAGTATAAACAAAATACAAAAATGACAACTCTGCATCTCTGCCCAGCCTGTCAAGAGAGGCCCGAAGGGTGTTAGCGTCCACCGTGGCTCTGCAAGTGCGGAGAGACTATTCTCCGCTGCTGGCCTGCTCACCAGGCACCATCGCATCAGCCAAAGACTCTGGCCAAACTAGTGTTTCTAAAAGTGATTTCAAAAGGCCTAATAAGGCATTTTTCAATTCACAGACTATATGCTCAATTTATAGATAAATACACCAAAATGTTGTTTAAATGCTGAGCGCTTAATGTTCATGCCAGCCTAGTGTGTTGCACTCACCAATGCTCCACCATGTATTTCTTTGTAGGCTATAGCCTTGAAATAATTGAAATAATAATAATAATAATAATAATACAGTCGTAATAATCATTTTGGTTCCTTCTTTGGTTCCTTCTTTGTCTGGCTCCTGACCTACTTAGAGTGTTGTTGTTTAAAGCAACATTTAGCCTATTTAAAATGATGAGTGCTTTTTACTGTCACCTATTATTGTTGTTCATTCTGATCTGATGGTTTGGTTTCAATACTTCACAACCAGATGATAGGTTCAGGTAGGCACAGAAATGTTGTTGTTTCAATTGTGATTTTAATGAATGGAGCAGTTTGGCAGTTTTTCTTCCTGTGAAGCGAGAAGCGGTTTTCACCGTGAGCGATGAGTGGGATTTCCGACTGCTCAACTCCGCTCACATGTTCTGGCATCAACTACTGACCAGACGTTCCTTACAGCCAAGTACACAACATCGCTCAGGTGCAAATTCTTTACAAGGACAGAGATTGTGCTCTTGCACAATAGACGAACAGTTTCCAGTTATTCAGCAGAAACCACCTCAACAACCACATTGGCCCCTTTTATAAACTCATTGAGATATGTAAGATACCTTAGTTGTTGGACAAAATAATACTGGAACAATACTGTATCCACATAAGCCTTTTCCTAATTGCTTAATTATAATAAGAGTTTGGGTGCACAGTAAATCTAAATTAAATCCACCTACACAGTCAATGTCCTGAAAAGATCACATTTCAAAATGATTAGGTTCCTAATTTCCATATGTTCTGATATACAGTGTACAAGATATGGGAGGTCAGTGTTGACTGGTGAGTGGTGACAGATGTGTTCTATGGCTGTCCATGCCATAGAAATAGAATGGAGTAGAGTAATAATTATATTTCTACGGTCCATGCCATAGACATTAGTACAGTACCTGTCAATGAGGGTTCCAAACAGCAGCCGGATAGTCTTCCGGGATGTTGTCGGTGCACAGCCAGCTCTACTGGTCCTTCATCAGCAGACACATGATGTCAAGGGCCAAGTCAGCTAGGGCCGTCTCCACCACTGTGGACAGTGCCACAAAACACACACAAGTTAATGACACACACACAAGTAAATGACACGCACTTTACTAAGTAGCACACATGCTTAAAACAAGCACATTTAAAACCATAGGCTCGAAGCCTTGTTTATATATCACTATTTACCATGCATTAGCAGTGGTCCAAAGTAAAATCATTTAAAATACTAAATAGCATTCTGGCTATGAAATTTGAAAATCTCAAAACAATAAAGCCTCATGTAAGTGTTAGATATCTATTGTATGTCTTCAACATTATTGACAAAAATTTGTCAGAGGGAATCTGTCAAAAAAGAAAAACCTATGATTCGCACAATGTCAAACATTGACACAACCTGTAACCTCTTGCTCCTGGAAAGATTTCTCAGCATAGACAATGAAAGATTTTCTCTTTTAAATACCCCCAACAAATGTTTGCCAAGACTTCCCTCTAGTGGTGACATTATAGTACTTCAGGAGTATGCTGGTCACAGCATTCAGGTTGTTTACCTTTCACTCTTGAAATGTTCAGGAGAGATCTGGAACAGGATGTTTCAGACCTGTCTGGTCAGCGAGTGGGAGCCAGACGGCTCACCATCAAAGTCTGGCCCACATCTGAAACACGTCTCCTTCAGACAAGACAATGAGCAGACTTTAAACATGGAAGCCCCAGCAATTTGGATTCAAATAAATAAATCATTCCAATGTCAAGTCTTGGGAGATAGTTTCCATATGAAGTCAATGGGATCACCCATTTTTTCTAAGGCCATTCACTGGATTGGAGACATAAAATATCTTACCAGTTAGAGGACCTTAACCTTCTGTGCTGTTCACCTTCCAAAACACTGCACATTCATAGACAGGACCAGTCACTGAACTTAAACTAAGTAAGAAAAGTAGCAAATCCTGTTTTTATGAAAAAGTACAGTAAAAAAACAGCATTTCACAATAAATGACTCACAGACAGACACTGTCGGGAAGAACAGGAAGCAGTCATGACGCAAACATCCACTATCACGAGCCAAGATTGATGTAAGAACTTAGTTCTTGTTTTGAACTGATGGGGAAATGAACAATATTGTGAGTGGTCATGTAAGTTTACCCATCCACCACTACTAAAACAATCCACATTTCTTGCAGTCCTTACCAGAATCTTGAATGGATGTACCTGGTAGATTATTCTGTGGGCCTCCCACTTCTCCTCTGAGGGCTGGACTGCCTTCCCTCTCAGCCTCTGCATCACCGCAAGTTCCCGCTCCTTGATGAAGGCCTCTAGGCCAGCTACCGACAAGCTGTTAAACCCCTGCAAAAAGAGAAGCATGACATAAACATTCATGGGTTTCAGGAGTAAAAATACTGATAACAGAATTTAATGCGACAGACATCACTGTAGTCAAGAGACCACAGCAAAGCACAGTACTTACTGTGCTCCCCTCATCAAAGCAGTATAGCACTTTAGACCTCATGTCAGAGACATTAAGGACTGGGGTGATTTACTGGAGAACCTTAGCCAGGACATGAAAACAGACACAAAAGCAGGTAACACAACCGTTTGAATGGAATCAAACTTTATTTCTATAACAATGCATTTCACAACCTATTTCACATAAATGTCAAGTGCATTTCATCATTAAATATTGTGTATATATATACAATACCAGTCAAAAGTTTGGACACACCTACTCATTCAAGGGTTTTTCTTTATTTTCAACTATTTTCTACTTTGTAGAATAATAGTAAAGACATCAAAACTATGAAATAACACATATGGAATCATGTAGTAAGCAAAAAACTGTTAAACAAATCAAAATATATTTTAGTTTCCTCAAAGTAGCCACCCTTTGCTTTGATGACACCTTTGCACACTCTTAGCATTGTCTCAACCAGCTTCACCTGGAATGCTTTTCCAACAGTCTTGAAGCAGATCCCCCATTTGCTGAGCATGGAGATCATCCGTTCACCTACTCTGCGTCTCACAAAGTTACGGCGGGTGGAACCAAAAATCTCACATTTGGACTTGTCAGACCAAAAGGACAGATTTCCACCGGTTTAATGTCCATTGCTTGTGTTTCTTGGCCCAAGCAAGTCTCTTCTTATTATTGCTGTCCTTCAGTAGTGGTTTCTTTGCAGCAATTCGACCATGACGGCCTGATTCACGCAGTCTCTTCTGAACAGTTGATGTTGAGATGTGTCTGTTACTTGAACTCTGTGAAGCATTTATTTGGGCTGCAATGTAAGGTGCAATTAACTCTAATGAACGTATCCTCTGCAGCAGAGGTAACTCTGTGACTTCCTTTCCTGTGGCAGTCCTTGTGAGAACCAGTTTCATCATAGCGCTTGATGGTTTTTGTGAATGCACTTGAAGAAACGTTCAAAGTTCTTGACATTTTCTGCATTGACTGACCATCATGTCTTAAAGTAATGATGGACTATCGTTTCTCTTTGCTTATTTGAGCTGTTCTTGTCATAATATGGACTTGGTCTTTTACCAAATAGGGAAATCTTCTGTATACCAGATACCTTGTCAAAACACAACTGATTGGCTCAAACGCATTAAGGAAAGAAATTACACAAATTAACTTTTAACAAGGCACACCTGTTAATTGAAATGCATTCCAGCTGGTTGAGAGAATGCCAAGAGTGTGCAAAGCTGTCATCAAGGAAAAAGGTGGCTACTATGTTTAACACTTTTTTGCTTAGTACATGATTCCATATGTGTTATTTCATAGTTTATGTCTTCACTATTATTTTACAATGTAGAAAATAGTAAAATAAAGAAAAACCCTGGAATGAGTAGGCTGTGTCCAAACGTTTTACTGGTACTGTGCGTGTGTATACAGTTGAAGTCGGAAGTTTACATGCACTTAGGTTGGAGTCATTAAAACTCGTTTTTCAACCACTCCACAAATTTCTTGTTAACAAACTATAGTTTTAGCAAGTCGGTAGGACATGACACAAGTAAATTTTACAACAATTATTTCACAGATTATTTCACCTATAATTCACTGTATAACAATTCCAATGGGTCAGAAGTACATACACCAAGTTGACTGTGCCTTTAAACAGCTTGGAAAATTCCAGAAAACTATGTCATGGCTTTAGAAGCTTCTGATAGGCTAATTAACATCATTTGAGTCAATTGGAGGCATACCTGTGGATGTATTTCAAGGCCTACCTTCAAACTCAGTGTCTCTTTACTTGACATCATGGGAAAATCTAAAGAAATCAGCCAAGACCTCGGAAAAAAAATTGTAGACCTCCACAAGTCTGGTTCATCCTTGGGAACCAGCAAGTATAAATACCATGGGACCACGCAGCTGTCATATCGCTCAGGAAAGAGATGCGTTCTGTCTCCTGGAGATTAATGTACTTTGGTGCGAAAAGTGCAAGTCAATCCCAGAACAACAGCAAAGGACCTTGTGAAGATGCTGGAGGAAACAGGTACTAAAGTATCTATATCCACAGTAAAATTAGTCCTATATCAACATAACCTGAAAGGCCGCTGAGCAAGGAAGAAGCCACTGTTCCAAAACCGCCAATAAAAAGCCAGACTACGGTTTGCAACTGCACATGGGGACAAAGAATGTACTTTTTGTAGAAATGTCCTCTGGTCTGATGCAACAATAATATAACTGTTTGGCCATAATGACCCAACCTTGAAGCACAGGGGTGGCAGCATCATGTTGTGGGGGTGCTTTGCTGCAGGAGGAACTGGTGCACTTCACAAAATAGATGGCATCATGAGGATAGAAAATGATGTGGCTATTTTGAAGCAACATCTCAAGACATCAGTCAGGAAGGTAAAGCTTGGTCGCAAATTGGTCTTCCAAATGGACATTGACCCCAAGCATACTTCTAAAGTTGTGGCAAAATGGCTTAAGGACAACAAAGTCAAGGTATTGGAGTGGCTCTCACAAAACCCTGACCTCAATCCTATGGAAAATTTGTGGGCAGAACTGAAAAAAGCACGTGTGAGCAAGGAGGCCTATAAACCTGACTCAGTTACACCAGCTCTGTCAGGAGGAATGGGACAAAATTCACCCAACTTATTGTGGGAAGCTTGAGGAAAGCTACCCGAAACATTTGACCCAAGTTAAACAACTTAAAGGCAATGCTACTAAAATACTAAATGAGTGTATGTAAACTTCTGACCCACTGGGAATGTGATGAAAGCAATAAAAGCTGAAATAAATCATTCTCTCTACTATTATTCTGACATTTCACATTCTTAAAATAAAGTGGTGATCCTCACTAACCTAAGACAGGGACGTTTTACTAGGATTAAATGTCAGGAATTGTGAAAAACTTAGTTTAAATGTATTTGGCTAAGGTGTATGTAAACTTCTGACTTCAACTGTATATATATACACACACTTCTGCTCAAAAGTTTGGGGTCACTTAGAAATGTCCTTGTTTTTGAAAGAAACAGTGAATAGGCGACTCCGGGATACTGGCCTTCTAGGCAGAGTTGAGAGAGCAAAAGCCATATCTCAGAGTGGCCAATAAAAGATTAAGATGGGCAAAAGAACACAGACACTGGACAGAGTTACTCTGCCTAGAAGGCCAGCATCCCGAAGTCGCCTCTTCACTGTTGACGTTGCGGGTACTATTTAATGAAGCTGCCAGTTGAGGACTTGTGTTTCTCAAACTAGACACTCTAATCTAATGTACTTGTCCTGTTGCTCAGTTATACATATTCTGAGTGTACAAAACACAAGGAACACCTTCCATTTTGCCCTCAGAACAGCCTCATATCATCGGTGCATGGACTCTACAAGGTGTGGAAATTGCTCCACAGGGATGCTGGCCCATGTTGACTCCAATGATTCCCACAAAACCCAGCAGCGTTGCAGTTCTTGACACACTCAAACCGGTGCACCCTGGCACTTACTACCATACATCATTTAAAAGGCCCTTTACCCTCTGGATGGATCGCATACACAATCCATGTCTCAGTTGTCTCAAGGCTTACAAATCCTTCTTAAACCCATCTCCTCCCCTTCATCTACACTGATTGAAGTGGATTTAATGGGTGACATTAATAAAAGATCATAGCTTTCACCTGGTCAGTCGATGTCATGGAAACACAGGTCTATATATATTCAGGTTTGGACAAATTACTTGAAACATGTAATTACAGATTACATCACAATTAAAGTAATTAGTAAAATAATTGTCAAAATTAGTAATCTAATCTGATTACTTTTGGATTAACGCCTTGGTAAACCAGCATCTGCTTCGTCAGTTTATGTTGCAAATCATCAATTCCATCTCTAAAGCTTTAATGCATGCTTCCCAGTCAAAACAGTTTGTGCATATATTATGACAACATTTTGCGATGTTTTGGTTCGTTTGGTGTTCGGCAGGAGTTTTTTTTCACTGTTTGAGCACACAAAATGTTTCCTTGAAGCTTGTCGAAGTTCGGGAGCCGAAGTCTACGCCCCTTTGTTGGTGATTGGTCAACAGTAGGGATTCTTCAATGAAGTGTTGTCATTCAACGACAGACGACTACTTTTCATGCACATCTTTTCACTTGAGAAATACTGCATTCAAACATCTTAGTTAGATGTCAAATAGCACGACTAAGACCTCCACTCCAAAAACATCCAAATTAACTACAGAGCAAACTGAACTTATGTATTCGGACGCCTTTAGTCTGCCAACTCAACTCCTGAATCCTTGAGCAAGTGCTGTCTCAACTTCATAATGCATATTCTTGATGAAATGGCATCACTAAAATGACAGCTTTACTGTCAAGTTCCAGAAATCGCTTTTCCAGCGCTCATTCTTTGATTTCGAAATTATATTATTATTACACCCAGCCACCAAACAGAATGTGGCCAGTAAAATAGGAAATGGTCATTTGAATGTCTGGCCCTCCCTTCATATAACAGTCTGGTATGTTGTCTCTGCCTGGCCGGCTCCCCTTTCTCTACTGCGATTCTCTGCCTCTGACCCTATTACGGGGACTGAGTCACTGGTTTACTAGTGCACTTCCATGTCGTCCCTAGGAGAGGTGTGTCACTTGAGTGGGTTGAGTCACAGACGTGATCTTCCTGTGCGTTGGAAGAGATCTTCGTGGGTTATACTCAGCTGTG
The DNA here is from genome assembly GCF_013265735.2 of Oncorhynchus mykiss. Taxonomy (NCBI): domain Eukaryota; kingdom Metazoa; phylum Chordata; class Actinopteri; order Salmoniformes; family Salmonidae; genus Oncorhynchus; species Oncorhynchus mykiss. Next base: position 15,211,741 of record NC_048591.1, on the reverse strand, counting down.
TTTCTGGGTAGTAACTTTGTGGTCTGTTGATATCCCTCTAGTGGTGTGGGGTCTGTGCTTTGGCAAAGTGGGTGGGGTTATATCTGCCTGGTTGGCCCTGTCCGTGGGTATCGTCGGACAGGGCCACAGTGTCCCCCGACCCACCCGTCTCAGCCTCCAGTATCTATGCTGCAATAGTCTATGTGCCGGTTGGCTAGGGTCAGTCTGTTATATCTGGTGTAATTCTCCTGTCTTATCCGGTGTCCTGTGTGAATTATAAGTATGCTCCCTCTAATTTTCTCTCTCCTCTCCCGGAGGACCTGAGCCCAAGGATTATTACTCAGGACTACCTGGCCTGATGACTCCTGGATACCCCTGTTCCACCTGGTCGTGCTGCTGCACCAGTTTCAACTGTTCTGCCTGCAGATATGGAACCCTGACCGGTTTCACCGGACGTGCTACCTTGTCCCAGACCTGCTGTTTTTGACTCACTCTCTCTCACGCATCTGGTGTCTCAACCTCTGAATGCTCGGCTATGAAAAGCCAAATGACATTTACTCCTGAGGTACTGGCCTGTTGCACCCTCTACAACCACTGTGATTATCAACTTTGTCACCATCCATGTTTCCAAACGACAAGTCTGGAAATATTTTCTTTGGTGCTTTCACATCTAAACCATGTTAATAAGATCAGTTAGAAGCTGTACAAAAGACACCCAGTCTAGTTCCACATGACACATGGAACTAAAACGCCTGTCATTGTTCAGATAACAATACTTACTTTGAGGAATTTTCGCAAGTCTGATTTCTCCTCCAAGCGGGTCTGTAGGTTGAGAAACTCACTATATCGCCGGTTGACCGTGTGATAGGCAACTGGCTGGATAGACCCTGGGTTATCAGAGTCCATTGCTGTTTCATCCTGAAAGACGTATGTATTAACACAAACTAAAGTAGATTAATATAGACTAAAATAATCTCTAAAGTTCAATTTCACTTTTTCTTTCCTCTACTCAGTGTTCTGGCCTTAAGACCAACACATATCATCAATGATCAGAACAAGTTGTGTTTCAGTAGCTTATATGAAGATACATATGTAACCTAGCCTTTTCAAACCAAAAACATGTAATGTTCTCCATACATCAAACAACAAACAGAGTCACTTTGCAATAATAACTCACCGTGACCGTGTAGAGAGTGTACGGAAGCGAGCCGGTGCGACGGTGCTCCTTGACCATGATGGTCCCGGGGATGCGGAGGTTCTGGATGATGATCGGGCTTTCGCGGCAGGGTCACCATGGGGGAGGAGGTCTGCAGAGGGGGCTTGCAAAGATTAACAGGTTCAGCCAGTCAGGATCCGATAGTTTCGTAAAGAAGGGGAGAAGGACATTGCACGTGATGAGCTCTCCGACCACAAACCTTCCCGTTCGGGTTTCCAGGTGAGGCAGAGGGACAAGGACATGCAGCAGCCGGTCAACAACAGCCCTGGTGTAGTTCACCTCCATGGCCGAGCTCTTCACAGCAGGGTGAGGTGTGCAGACCCGGGAGTATGCTTTCCAGAGGCTGTTCTCTCCATCCGGTTGCCTCTTCAGCTAGGCCATGACATATTTGGCTCTCAGGTAGCTCTGAAGGTGGCCGCCACACAGGTCCAAAACCCCCTGAGTCAGGACCTTACGGTCCACTCTTCTTGACCGACACTTCAGAGCCATTGCCATGGAGTACATGGCACTTTGCACCTCAACCTGAAAGTCCCACTCTGAGGACACTATGCAGTACCAGGAGGAAGTATTGGATGATCTTGTGCACGGTGGTCTGTATATAGTGGTCTAGCTGCCGCTCACTCTCAGGTGAAGGACGGATCCTTTCCAATGTGATGAACCTCTCCTGGTGAACAGCGCTGTTGGGGTCCAGGACAGCCTGAGATCCCAGCCAGCCCCTCAGGAGGCTCGTGAAGACACACAGCAGCCATACATTTAACAGTCAATGGAAGAGAATCAGCCATGTCAGAAGAGCTCCAAAGCCCAGTTGGCTCCGGCGTGGCCAACAGTCTCCGACTGAGTGTGAGACATGGCTCTTCATATGGCTTTTATATTCAGTGTCAAACATTTTTTTTATAAGTAACGTTACATTTATTTCACATGATTTAGCTAGCAGCACATATGTGAATAGACAGCTAGTTAATTTATTCTCTGTGATAAACGAATTTCTTCCCTGCAACCTGCAGGAAGAATTTGTATTATTGCCTGGCTAGCTAGCTACCGGTGCTAAGTTAGCTGAGTAGCTCAGGCTAGCAGCAGTGGAGAGGACCTAGCTAGCTAGTTAACGTTATACTACGTAAAAGTGAAAATGTTTCATCTAGCTTCATCTAACGATTTTGTAATGACACATTGACTTTACAATGAACTGATCATATGTTCTATTACATTGGTATGATGGGATGTCGGGTTGCCTTTCCTTTCGTTAGCTTTCTACAGTAACTAACGTTAATAGCTGCTAGCCAAGCATTCCAATACTTTAGGCTAAATTACCCTAGCTCAATTTACCTTAGTCAATGTAGCTAGCTGTATGTTTCTGAAAGTACGACAAGTAAAATTATACAAGCGGTCATGGCAACTGTTTCACTTGCAAGAGGCAGGCAACGTCTTGTCTTTTTTTTTGACAGCTCGGGCATTAGTTTGTTTACCTTGACCAGGGTTGCCAGGTCTAGCTAATATTTCTAGACAATGATGCTTCAAAAGCTGACACATTTCTTGGGGCGCAGCAAGAGGTGTTGCCAAATTTATCCAATGAACTCCTTTTTCAATAACATTATGGAACGAATAAAGAAGGAATATCGATGTAATTTGTAACTACGTGGACTAAGATGCAAAATTCAGTTTTCCATCAAAATAATGATTATTCAGAGTTTCAGAATATATCGCAAGAAAATATAAAATATAATTTCCTTTTACTAAACTCGCCAGATCATTTTCCATCAATGCATGTCGATTTAACTTGATTTGACTACTATGATTAAGCAAAAATGCAAGATGTGTGGTTTATGGCAAATAATACCACGACTAGGGCTGTTCTTAAGACACAGCCCTTAGCAGTGGTATATTGGCCATATACCACAAACCCCCGAAGTGCCTTATTGCTATTATAAACTGGTTACCAACTTATTTAGAACAGTATAAAGTAATTGTCCTACCCATGATACAGGGTCATTGGTTAGAGTTAGCTAAAATCCTCTCATAACCTGCTACGAAAATTCACTTCCAGTCGTAGTTTTACTCCACGTAGACACAACCTTTCTAAATGGACCAGCCAGAAGGGCCGGACATTATCGAAAAACGAGTGAGAAGCAAACTGCTGCAAAAAAATGTTGCTCAAGGTTTTTGCTATACTTACAGAGTAGAGTTAAAGATAAAAACGAATTATTTATGTCAAGGTTAGCCAATAAATTCTAATTTCATTCAAGATTAAAAAAACAAAGGTGACATATTGTGGTCTAGGGTGAAGATGGCCTGTTGTCCGGACCTCTGGCAGTCTCTATGGGGGTACCACAGGGTTCAATTCTCGGGCCGACTATTTTCTCTGTATATATCAATGATATAGCTCTTGCTACGGGTGATTCCCTGATCCACCTCTACGCAGACAACACCATTCTGTATACATCTGGCCCTTCTTTGTACACTGTGTTAACTAACCTCCGAACGAGCTTCAATGCCATACAACACTCCTTCTGTGGCCTCCAACTGCTCTTAAACGCTAGTAAAGCCAAATGCATGCTTTTCAAACGTTTGCTGCCCGCACCCGCCCGCCCGACTAGCATCACTACCCTGGACGGTTCTGACCTAGAATATGTGGACAACTACAAATACCTAGGTGTCTGGCTAGACTGTAAACTCTCCTTCCAGACTATTAAACATCTCCAATCCAAAATCAAATCTAGAATTGGCTTTCTATTTTGCAACAAAGCCTCCTTCACTCACGCCGCCAAACTTACCCTAGTAAAACTGACTATCCTACCAATCCTCGACTTCGGCGATGTCATCTACAAAATAGCCTCCAACACTCTACTCAGCAAACTGGATGCAGTCTATCACAGTGCCATCCATTTTGTTATCAAAGCCCCTTATACCAAACACCACTGCGACCTGTATGCTCGTCGGCTGGCCCTCGCTACATATTCGTCGCCAGACCCACTGGCTCCAGGACATCTAAAAGTCTATGCTAGGTAAAGCTCTGCCTTATCTCAGCTTACTGGTCACGATAACAACAGCCACCCGTAGCAGGTATATCTCACTGGTCATCCCCAAAGCCAACACCTCGTTTGGCCGCCTTTCCTTCCAGTTCTCTGCTGCCAGTGACTGGAAAGAATTGCAAAAATCTCTGAAGCTGGAGACTTATATTTCCCTCACTAACTTTAAAAATCAGCTATCTGAGCAGCTAAACGATCACTGCAGCTCTACATAGTTTATCTACCTACCTGATCCCCATATTGTTTTTATTTACTTGTCTGCTTATTTGCACACCAGTATCTCTACTTGCAATTCATCATTGTAACGGTTTAGGAGAGTCGGACCAAAATGCAGCATGGTGGTTATTCATGGTTTTTTAATGAAGAAAAACTATACATGAATAAACGAACAAAACAATAAATGTGCGAAAACCTAAACAGCCTTTCTGGTGACAACAAACAAAGACAGGAACAATCACCCACGAAACACTCAAAGAATATGGCTGCCTAAATATGGTTCCCAATCAGAGACAACGATAAACACCTGCCTCTGATTGAGAACCACTCCAGACAGCCATAGACTATGCTTGAAACCCCTACTATAATACAAACCCAATACCTAACAAAAACCCCAAGACAAAACACACCACATACAAAACCCATGTCACACCCTGGCCTGACCAAATAAATAAAGAAAACACAAAATACTAAGACCAGGGCGTGACACACATTTATCACTCCAGTGTTAATTTGCTAAATTGTAATTACTTCGCTACTATGGCCTATTTATTGCCTACCTCCTCACGCCACTTGCACACACTGTAACTAGACGTTCTTTCTTTTTCTATTGTGTTATTGATTGTACGCTTGTTTATTCCATGTGTAACTCTGTGTTGTTGTTTATGTCGCACTGCTTTGCTTTATCTTGGCCAGGTCGCAGTTGTAAATGAGAACTTGTTCTCAACTAGATTACCTGGTTAAATAAAGGTGAAATTAATAAATAAATAAAGAGCTGGTGTAACTGGGTCAGGTTTGTAGGCCTCCTTGCTCGCACACGCTTTTTCAGTTCTGCCCACAAATTTTCTGTAGGATTGAGGTCAGGGCTTTGTGATGGCCACTCCAATACCTTGACTTTGTTGTCCTTAAGCCATTTTGCCACAACTTTAGAAGTGTGCTTGGGGTCATTGTCCATTTGGAAGACCCATTTGCGACCAAGATTAACTTCCTGACTGATGTCTTGAGATGTTGCTTCAATATATCCCCATAATTTTCCATTGTCATGATGCCATCTATTTTGTGAAGCGCACCAGTCCCTCCTGCAGCAAAGCACACCCACAACATGATGCTGCCACCCCCGTGATTCACGGTTGGGATGGTGTCCTTCGGCTTGCAAGCTTCCCCCTTTTTCACCAAACATAACGATGGTCATTATGGCCAAACAGTTCTATTTTTGTTTCATCAGACCATAGGACATTTCTCCAAAAAGTACGATCTTTGTCTCCGTGTGCAGTTGCAAACCGTAGTCTGGATTTTTTAGAACAAGTCTCCTTTCTGTGTGGTGTGATGGCTGCGTGGTCCCATGGTGTTTATACTTACGTCCTATTGTTTGTACAGATGAACATGGTACCTTCAGGCATTTGGAAATTGCTCCCAAGGATGAACCAGACTTGTGGAGGTCTACAATTTTTTTTCTGAGGTCTTGGCTGATTTCTTTAGATTTTCCCATAATGTCAAGCAAAGAGGCACTGAGTTTGAAGGTAGGCCTTGAACTACATCCACATGTACACCTCCAATTGACTCAAATTATGTAAGCTTCTAAAGCCATGACATCATTTTCTGGAATTTTCGGAAGCTTCTAAAGCCATGACATCATTTTCTGGAATTTTCCAAGCTGTTTAATAAAGGCACAGTCGACTTAGTGTATGCAAACTTCTGACCCACTGGAATTGTGATGCAGTGAATTATAAGTTAAATAATCTGTCTATAAACAATTGTTGGAAAAATTACTTGTGTCATGCACAAAGTAGTTGTCCTAACCGACTTGTCAAAACTATAGTTTGTTAACAAGAAATATGTGGAGTGGTTAAAAAACGAGTTTTAATGACTCCAACCTAACTGTATGTAAACTTCCGACTTCAACTGTAGGTCAACAGTGCTGTTCTGATATATACTATTGATTCCACTACCCAATTTCTATTTAGAAATACAGTGTAAATACAGCACACTACCTCTTCTATTACTTCCACTACATGTTATTTTTTACTTTACTATTTTCATCATTATTATTGATTAATGTACTGCATTGTTGAGGGAGCTAGCACATAAGCGTTTCGCTGCACCTTTTATTCCTGCTGTAAACGGTGTATGTGACGAATACATTGGATTTGATTTGACTCATGTGGCTCTACTTTGGCTGTTGAAAGAATCTATTCTAGTGTTCAGCGGCTGCTCAGATAACCTGAAAAAATATGCCACAAACGTCAATGTGGCACAATGTAGCGTGGGAAATGCTTAAATCTAGAATCCTTAAAGGCTACATCAATTTGTGAACTTAGAAATGAATGATATAAACAGTGGTGGGAAAAGTACTCAATTGTCATACTTGAGTAAAAGTAAAGATACATTAATAGAAAATGACTAAAGCAAAAGTGGAAGTCACCTAGTAATATACTACTTGAGTAAAAGTCAAAGTATTTGGTTTTAAATATACTTAAGTCTCAAAAGTTAATGCAATTGCTAAAATATACTTAAGTATCAACAGTAAAAGTATAAATAATTACAAATTCCTTATTTTAAGCAAACCTGATGGCACAATAATAAAACATAAAATAAATAAATATGTGTATATATATTGGTGGATATCCAGGGGTACATTCCAACACTAAGATATAATTTACAAACTAAGCATTAATTTGTGTTTAGTGAGTCCACCAGATCAGAGGCAGTAGGGATGACCAGGGATTTTCTCTTGATACGTGTAGGAAGTGGACTTGGATCCTTTCAAAATGTAACAAGTACTTTTGGGTGTCATGGAAAATGTATGGAGTAAAAAGTGTATTATTTTTTATAGGAATGTAGTGAAGTAAAAGTAGTCAAAAATATAAATAGTAAAGTACAGATACCACCAAAAACTACTTAAGTAGTACTTTAAAGTATTTTTACTTAACTTTACACCACTGGATATAAACGCATTGATTCTTGAAGAATATAACTTATAAAGGCCTAATGCACTTAGTTCAATTATTGTACCCTATCAAAACCCCAAATATAAGCTTGTTTTACTGAAATGTTTATAAACAATGTAAATGTAAACAAACCGTGTATAGCCTCAAAACATATTAAAACTATAATTTTGATATAATGGATGGTCAGTCTTTGCATCCATACCTACGGGAAAAATATTGTGGGAAGTGAGTTGGCAACTGGAGGGTTGCTGGTATCAAATCCTAGATGCCATTGCCTGCCGTTGTACCCTTGACCAAGGCAACAACAGCTTCCCGTTGCCCACCGTAGCATCCCCCCGCACCTCTCCAAAACGTGTATGTGTGTCTTTCGGAGGGGTTGGGTTAAAAGCGGAAGTCAAATTTCGGTTGGAACTTGTGTGCAATTTACCAATAAAGTGATCTTAATACATTTGAGAGTGGTTATATTTCGCCGTCGCTTAGCTTTTTACTAAAACAGATGCGGGGTTCGCTTTGTTATTGTTTCAATTAAGTATCCTAGCTTTAATAAGGCTCAAATGCCAATCTGTCTACAACACCCAATATAATAAAAGCCAGGTGAGCGTCAAAGTTTTAGTGTTCAATTCTAAATGACACCCTTTTCCCTTTGTAGTACACTACTTTTACCCATCCCAAATGACTTTTTTTTGTAGTACACTACTTTTGACCAGGACTCACAGCGCAATGTATAGAATAGGGTGCCATTGGGATGCATCATTAATGCAGTCAAGGAAGTTCGAAACATTTACTTTCGTCTTGTTCTTTTTCTGTTTATCATTTTTCTTATAAAGAGTAATATAGCAATCAGGTTATTATGCATGGTGAAAGGTGCATTGTGGAGCACATCCATTGCATTATCACAGTTAATGTGTTGCTGACTGTTTACATCACATGAATTAAAAGGCTTATCAAGCGGCTTTTGATATGTATCCAATTCTCAAATAACGGAAACAAAGGAATTCCAATGATGTAACCCTTTTGAAACCTTCACGTTTACTTTCGATTGCACTCCTCCTGCACTATAAACGAAGACAGGCTTATCATTTGACATCACACTAAGGTGAGTAGACGTTCTGATTGATTTAACCTAATTGTCAATGTATGTATCCAATTAAATATAACTCACTGTAGAATCTTATCTTCGAATCTTAAAATACAATTTCTCTATATCAGGTTAGGTAAGGCAAGGTGCACTTCAGGTGACACTAAAAACACTATAAAACATATATTATGTTGGTGGGAAGGGGGAAATTAGGTATGCTGGTGAATAGTAAACCTCACTAATCTAATTTGTTCAGTGTGGTTGAATCTCGAGCCGGTGTCGGAAAATATTTATTTTCGACCTCAGGAGCCCACATAGGTCACTCATTAACATACGTTGGGTGCAATTTCACACATACCATGTGTGATTTCCAGTCTTTCATGGTGAGACGCCAACTTGTAAGAATCCTAGAAAATATTTAGGCTAAGTAATATAGCTAAACTATATAGCTCACAGATATTTGTTTCATTCATGCATATCGCTTTTGATAAGTTTCTATTGATGAAGGTGAGTGGTCTCCAGGGAAGGTAGCCTATAACCTACCTATATCTCAGTTTGTCTGTAGGCCTAATGATTTATTCATACATAGGTGTTTTAAGGTAAGTCGTTATGATATGCATGATTCGCAAATTAATGTTAATGTTCTTAATTTAATTTAATAAGCAACGAAAACAAATGTGTAACTTAATATTGGTGGGGTTCAATATTATATAACATATATAATATTAGTAAAACAAAGTCAATCACATTGTCTAGACTACAGTATGTGCCTCCATGTTTTGTTTTAGGTTTCTATTTCTCCGGTGGGCGTGAGCATCACTAGAAAAGGGAAAGCAAGGACTCTGGGCTTAGGAGTCAAGATGATACCCTATGTGGCGTTGTGCAAATATTGTAAGTATTTTCCTTTTTATTAAACACATCTTCCTTTAGCTTAGATATAATGACAAATTGACTTGGGTTCAAAGTTCATAGCCTATATTTTGGTTTATTTGAATAATTTGTAAAAATGCATTGTTTCAGGGAGTCCAGACATACACTGACTCTACAATCAAAATAACAAGTATTGCGTCACCTTATGGGGCAACGCAAATACAAATAAACATGTGATCATCTATGTATAATTGCAAAACAATACCTTCTGCTTTTGTAAAAATGTGTTGTTGAATTCCTACAAATCATTGGAAAGTAGTGAAGGGGATGTTCAGGAACATTCTAAAAGTCATTCTCGATCTTGTTTTGTGATTTTGGGTGGAAATAAGAATAGCCCAGCAGACTGTATGCCTTTCATGTATGTTGCATCTACTTTAATAACATATCCCTCTGTAGCCCTTTTAAAAATACATTTGTACATGTTTTTTTTATATTGTAAGCCTAAAGGTCTATTTAACATGTACTTTTGCTCTTTTCCAGTTCCTGTCGCTATAGTTGTGATCATAGTTTTCAGTGTCAATGGATACATTGAGGATCCTCTTTTTGAGTGCCTGCAAGATTCAGACTATGCCGAACTCCTTGAAATTGTGGACAGAGGTCTTCCCTTCACAAAGACACCCCATCATATTGCCATCATCGGTGGTGGTATTGCTGGACTGACTGCAGCAAAGTTTCTGGAGGACGCAGGGCACAAGGTACGGTATCTTTTGTATAATTTACTGTATCAATGTCAACACAATTAATATCATTGACATATGCTAATTTACTTATGATTGACATAGTGAGAAAGGAATTTAGTGTCAGTATTGTAATTATCTGGTTATGACTAATAATAGGCCTACAGTGTAAAAGGGGGAAACTGATAGCCTTTGTTTTTTTGGACAAGGTGACTTTAATAGAGGCAAGTGATCGAATTGGAGGACGGGTGGAGACCTACAGAAATAGAAGAGAGGGATGGTATGCAGAGCTGGGTGCTATGAGGATCCCTAGCTTTCACAAGTGAGTAAGGCCTGTTGTCCTATCACATGAAATAAGTAGCTACCTCTTATCCCCTGTCCTCATATGTTATTGTTCAAAAGAGGTCAAGCATCCTATCTCAAATGAATAATTATCAGATAATGGTGCATGTCCTATAGAGTTGCATAAGAATGATAGCAAGTGTACTTTAACCATCAATACAATGTTAACTATGGCATTTTTAATTCAACAGAATTCTTTTATCATTTTCATCAAAAATGGGCCTTGGACTGAATCCATTTATCCAGGATGACATCAACACATATTACCATGTGAACGGGTTGCTGCAGAAAACATACAGAGTTAAAGAGAACCCAGACGTGCTGAACTATCCCTTGACTGACAAGGAAAGGGGAAAATCGGCTGGTCAGCTCTTTGACTTGGCCCTGTGGAAGGTGTGTGCAAAGAGAGGGGGGGCTCCCACCATTCGTGTTGCAAAATAAATGTACACATTATTCAATCATTGCACCCACACAGCTTGCGCGCGTCAAAGAACATCTGTGTAGCCAGGCACTAAAATAGAACTTGGTTCTATTTTTGGCGCTTGATGCCCTGCAAGTTCCGCCTCTCCCATCTCCTCATTGGTTTTTAGGAGCATATACCCACGTGGGTGATTGAAAGATGAACTGAGGTCCACACTCCAGTCGGTGGTGGTAATGCACCATAAAGTTGGTTGCCAACCGCAATATAAAGTCCAAAGAAGAAGCCTGGAAGGAGGAGAGATTACTAGAAACGAACTCTGTTTACCCTTTTATCTGTGGATTAATTGTCGGGAGTAGAGGACCTTGTGCATTTCAGGTAAAATAACAACCCAATGTTTAAATTAGATGGCGCACGTGGACGCACGCGGTCTGGTCAGCATGTTTAGACTCCTGTGGTGGAACACTGTGTAATGTTAAATGTTGTTATATACAGGTATGTGTCACATAACAGTTATAACAAATTATTTATACAAATTATTTGTTGTAGATAAGGAATGATATGAAGACAGCTGGCTGCAAGGCCATGTTGAGAAAATATGACTCGTACTCAGTCAAGGTAAGAAAACACTTGGTTGCTTATAGGTAACCATTAGACAAGATGCAGGATTATTGTCAGACTCTAAATTGGTAGGCACTTTGCCACTTTCCTTACTAGAAACAGGAACAAATGTATTTAAATATATTTATTCAGCCATTTTAATGAGTGTTGTTTTCTGACAGGAGTATCTAGTGAAGGAGGGGAACCTGAGTCGTGGTGCCCTGCGCATGATTGGAGATATCCTGAATGAGAACAGCCTCTTCTACGCATCACTTACTGAGATGCTGTATATTCAGTCAGATATCAATGACAACACTGTGTAAGAACACTACTATGCATGTACAATCAAATTAGACACCCCGTCCTACATCTAGTGTTTGTTAAGTAGTGTATTAAAGAAGTGGAATGTTCTGTTTTTCAGCTATTACGAGATCACTGATGGGTTTGACCATTTACCAAGGGCATTTTACCAGGCACTCAACTGCACTATCCTTCTCAACTCCAAGGTCCGACTCATCAGTCAAACCAGCAGCAATGTGACCATATCCTACCAGGACTGGCGTGATCCATCCTCTCTGACCAACCTCACAGTCGACTATGCCCTGGTGACAGCTACAGCAAAGGCCACCCTCTTCATGGACTTCCAACCCCCGCTGTCACCCCAGAAGATGGAGGCCCTGCGGTCCGTGCACTACGCCAGCTCCACCAAGGTGGTCCTCAGCTTCAGCGAGAGATTCTGGGAAAAGGATGGTATCAAAGGGGGGAAAAGCATCACGGATCTCCCCTCTCGTTTCATCTACTACCCTAGCCACAGCTTCCCAGGCACGGCTGGGGGGGCTCTCCTTGCGTCCTACACCTGCTCCGATGACTCCACTCTGTTCCAGGGGGTCAGCGAGTATGAACTGAAGGCCTTGGTGATGGATGACCTGGTTAAGATCCATGGGGAGGCTATACGACCTCTCTGCACTGGAGGGTTGGTGAAGAAGTGGGGGCTGGATCCCTTCAGCCTGGGGGCTTTTGCCATTTACACACCTTACCAGCAGACGGACTACGCCTCAAATCTGTTCAGGAATGAGAGCAGGGTCCACTTTGCTGGGGAGCACACGGCACTACCTCATGCTTGGATTGAGACTGCCATGAAATCTGCACTAAGGGCAGCCAGGAACATCAGTAACCTAGAAAGATAGACATCTGGGGCCTGGGCAGATACATTTTTATTTTGAATAGCTTGAGAGGTTGAATGTTAACAAACTAAATTACGAAATCCAATGGCCAAACCAAAAACGATTTATTTTGATAAAACATTTTTAGTACTGTCTGATGCATTCGGTAGTATTCATGTGTTCTGCTCTACTCAATATGAATGGCACAACATGATGAGAGGAGTGTTGACGAAATGTTCAGCAGAACTGAAAATGTTTACTGGCCTATTTACAAGTCCTCTTCAGGGCACAATGTTCATACTTTTTCCCCTTTCGAACCTGTTATTTTTGTGTGTGTACTGTTTTAAAATGGCAACTTTGTTAAATAGCCTACAGTATTGTACAAAATAACTATGTCAAATGATGTTGTCACACAGATGTTATAGAGATGTTATGAGTAGCACTGTGTAGGTGTAGTTCTTGGGCCTATTTTTTATTTTTTTAAATGTAATAAAGCTGTATTGCAACCAAATACTTTGATTCTCTAGCATGTCCAATAATTGTACTGTGGCATATCATCATTTTAGGCAATGCTGTTATGGGTTCGATGCATAAGGGAAAACATAGCACAGTTCTCTTACAAAATAAAAACATTATAGCCTATTTCTCATTGTCCAGCTCCCATCAATGGGCACCCTTCTGCACCATCTGCGTGAACCGGTTGGTTATAGACAAGGTAGTGTCAATGAAGCGGTCAACACAGCTCACGAGGCAAGCCTCTGTCCGTGAATCAATTTTTGAACTCGGGCTCCCCTCCATGCACTTGTCGAGACAAACATCTGTGAAGTTATGCACCTTCAAAAGAAGCAATGAATCAGCTAAGTCAACTTCCATGTAGAGATCTCAAAACATAAATAGAAGATTCCGTAATCAATTCGCAATTCGGTTTGTCCATTCTGAGAACACATTTGATTGTATAATAAAAAATCAAATGCAAGATACAGTTCAGAATAGTTAATGTACCTAGCTTTAGTTGGCTAGCTAACTTCGTAGCATAACTTCTGATGTATGGAGCTAAGCTATCTACCTGGGCCTGAAACTGCGCTTTCTGTTGTTCGATCATCCTTTGGAGCTCTGAAGCATCAGCCTTTTCTGACGAATTTAAATCAAAGCCGTCCATTACAGTACCTATGATTGGTTACAGTCGGGTTAATTCAACCGGTAGAGCTGATAATGACCTTCTCTGTAGGCTTGTGCGTTTGCTGCTCAGTGGTTTGTTGTGGGTTTGCTCTATTACGAAGATAATTGACTAACACATGAGTCATGACACTCCAATATTTTCAATGTTCAGCCTCTATTTTATGTAAGGCCAACCCATTTTTTCTAAAGCCACAATATCTAACTTTTTGGGCTACTTGACCAAATTCACATAGAATTGTGAGTTATAGATATATAATTCTCATTGAACGCAAGTCTAAGAAGCGGTATATCTGTTCTGTGTGCGATATTCCTATGCTTCCCCTTCTAAAGTTTTGTTTTTGCTATTATACTTTTGGTTTTATACACCAGCTTCAACCAGCTGAAAATACAATATTTTTGGATATGGAAAATATATTTCACAGCTGTTTAGATGGTACAATGATTCTCTACACTATACTTGCTTGTTTTGTCACATGAAATTAGGGGAACTATTCAAACAGGAAATGGCGGAGCATTTTCTGCATATTGCACCATTAATAAAACAATGTGAACGTTTTAATAATAGGATACACACATGCAATCTAATGGATAGATTCTGTTCAGGGGATAGTTCACCTAAATTATATATTGGTTTTCTTACACTGTAAGCTTTATTTGGACAAGATATGGCATTTGAGGTACAAATTCAATGCAAGTCAATGGAACCTAGAATATATTAGCATTTTCACAGTGGTGGAAAAAAGTACCCAATTGTCATTCTTGAGTAAAAGTAAAGATACCTTCATAGAAAATTACTCAAGTAAAAGTGAAAGTCACCCATTAAAATACTACTTGAGTAAAAGTCTAAAAGTATTTAGTTCTAAATATACTTAAGTATCAAATTCCTTATGTTAAGCAAACCAAAATCGCACAATTGTCTTGTTTTTTAAAAATGTATTTACATAAGCCAGGGACACACTACAACACTCAGATCTCATTTTACAAACGAAGCATGTGTGTTTAGTGAGTCCGCCAGATCAGAGGCGGTAGGGATGACCAGGGATGTTCTCTTGATAAGTGCATGAATTGGACCAGTTTCCTGTCCTGCTACATACTTTTGGGTGTCAGGGAAAATGTATGGGTGTAAAAAGTACATTATTTCCTTTATGAATGTAGTGAAGTAAAAGTAGTCAAAAATATAAATAATAAAGTAAAATACAGATACCAAAAAAATTTTTTTACTTTAAAGTATTTTTACTTAAGTATTTACACCACTGAATTTTCACGCACCAACCTAAAGTATCTCAAAATGGATTGTGTAACTCAATGAAGTCACTTACAGATGATTTATGAAGGATGGAAATGAAGGACGGAAATGCAAAAATAGGTACCATTGACTTCCTTTGGATTTGTGCCACAAATGCTTTATTTTTTTATTTTTTATTGAAACAGTAGCCAGGTAAAGAAAACCAAAGCATTGATTGCCGTCGTACCTTGTCCATAGACTGCTTAAATTCGAAGGAAACCAATATGCCATTGTTTAATTTGTTTAAACTATCCCTTTAATATAATCACTGCTATCTATTCAGATTAAAAGGGTAATCTGCAGTTGCTATATCCATTTTTTGATTTATAATTTAATGATGTACTGCGGTGTACCAATAGATTTTTTAAGAATGTAATTTATAAATACCTCATTAGCTTAGTTCAACTGTTTTACCCCATCAGAACCCAAAATATGAACTTGTTTTACTCCAATGTTTGTAAACGAAGTAAATGTAATCAGACACTATAGCTTCAAAACATAGTTAAAACTATACCTTTGAAATCATGAATGGTCAGTCCTTGCTACCATATCTCTGTCTATGAATTTGAGAGTGGTTA
This sequence comes from Oncorhynchus mykiss, assembly GCF_013265735.2. NCBI lineage: Eukaryota > Metazoa > Chordata > Actinopteri > Salmoniformes > Salmonidae > Oncorhynchus > Oncorhynchus mykiss. Next base: position 15,196,109 of record NC_048591.1, on the reverse strand, counting down.
AATTTCTCTAGCCCCATCCCATTTACCGAAATTGTTATAATACATTTGGTAACATATAGCAATGTGCAGTCTTCTATTTTTGCAGATCAACATTGCCCCTAACGTTTGCTCAAAATTGATGTATGTTTCTTATACTTTATTATTGGAAATAGCCTAATAAACCAAGATCAATCAAACATTGCATCATTGTTTGCATTAAAATGCAGTTTATGTGGCACATGAGAATAACACGAAAAAGCATCCACAGTCGACTATCACCCTGTGCTCATATACTCCTGATCAGCAGTGGACAAAACAGCAACTACATCCGGGTAAGTTGTGTGACCTTGGTTGGTTAATTGTCATGGCGGCCATCGTCAGGATAAGTTCTGTCTGTCACAGAGGTGTCAAACGTAAGTGTCTTTGTGTGTAATTGTATGCTAATTCCACATTTGTGTGTATTTCATATTGTTGTTCTTACAGATTGTTGCCAAAAGTGACGTTACACATTGTAATGTGCTAGTAGCTAGCCAGCTAACGTAATGTTTAAGCTGATGGATGAGCAAGGTACGACTTTTCAAATTCACCTAGTCGGCTCGGGGATCTTTTGGTCACTGGCCCAACGATCTTAACCGCTAGGCTTCCTGGGCGAGCTGTCACTGGAGTCAATTATTGGCGTCACTGCATTGAATCGGATCTGTTTCCGCATTCCGTAAAATAGCCTGAAGCAGCTAAAATGATCGATTCTAAACTCTTCGTATCAGTTTTAGGCCTCATGCTTGTTAGGAATTAAGGCCATCTCAACATAATCTATCACTTTTCAAAATATTATATATACATGTTAGGCTATTCTTCCCCTATCAAACCCACACACTGTGGCATGAATCCAATTCATCCATACTCCTACAGTATATGGTGTTTGGCTGCCTATACTTCAGTTCGTCGAATATCTGACATTACCATATTTGACCTCTAGTTGTACTTATACTACTTTTAACAACTCCCAAGACACACAATTCACACAAACAAGTTACCCTAAAAAACGTATAAACCAGATAGGCTACCTGTGATTGCTGACAACCACAATAATGGAATGGTTTATTCATGATACTCCTTACAGTTTGAGGAAAGAAAGACACCTCCTCTGATTTATAAAGGCCTGTGTGTAATAATATTCACATTTTGGAACCGAGACGTGTGAACAACTGTCTACATTAAAGTATAGCCTAAGCTGTATTGGTTTATGTTGCTTTGCCATAATTTAAAACCATACTTATAATTGAAAAGTAAATATTGTGATTTAGTTTAAATATTGTTCATGACACTGATTTCTCGTCTTCTCCCCACAGCTCTGTTTTATCGTAGCTCTCTCCTCTCTCGAACCCTGGTTGCACAGCAAAAGGACCAGGACTGTCCCTACCCGTTGACTGCTAGGATTCATGGATCCTCATCTCTCTATGGTTTGTTTCCACAATATAAGAGCTTTGCCGATAGCCTAAATTTTGCCTGTAGCACTCAAAAGATTAATAATAATAATTGTATGTTTGTGATTTTTGTGACTTCTTAAAGTAATCAATGTTCAGGCTAGGATACTTATGTAAGGTGATAGTGGTATTATTATATTATAAGAGCCTACAGCCTTACAACTAAGGCGATTCAAGTATTTTTTTTGCTCTCTCTTGTATGCTGAGCTCTTGTATGCTGTCTCATGCGAGAAGGATTTGAGAGAGGGGGTTAAGTCATTTATTGGCAGGGAGCCGGTTAGTGATGTCCCCACTGACATGTTGTTTGTGTATTTGGTACATACAGTCCATTCGTTAAGTATTCAGACCCCTTTACTTTTTCCACATTTGTTACGTTATAGCCTTATTCTAAAATGTATGAAATAGTCCCCCCCCCTCCCCATAATGGCAAAGCAAAAACAGGCTAACATATTTTTGCAAATTGATAAAACATTTCCATAAGTATTCAGACCCTTTACTCAGCACTTTGTTGAGGCACCTTTGACTGTGATTCCAGCTTCAAGTCTTCTTGGGAATGACGCTAAAAGCTTGGCACACCTTTATTTGGGGAGTTCCCCAGTCTGAGGTCCTGAGCTCTCTGGAGCAGGTTTTCATCAAGGATCTCTGTGTACTATTCTCTGTTCATTTTTCCCTCGATCCTGACTAGTCTCCCAGTCCCTGCAGTTGAAAAGCATCCCCACAGCATGATGCTGCCACCACCATGCTTCACCGTAGGGATGGTATTGGCCAGGTGATGAGTGGTGCCTGGTTTCCTCCAGACGTGACGCTTGGCATTCAGGCCAAAGAGAATCTCGTTCAGAGAATGTTGTTGCTTATGGTCAGAGTCCTTAAGGTGCTTTTTGTCAAACTCCAAGCTGGCTGTCCACCTGATTGGTGGAGTTCTGCAGAGATGGGTGTCTTTCTGGAAGGTTCTCCCATCTCGACTGAGGAACTCTGGAGCTCTGTCAAAGTGACCATTGGGTTCTTGGTCACCTCCCTAGGCAAGTCAGTCAAGAACAAATTCTTATGTTCTTCTTCTCCCCGGATTGCTCAGTTTGGCCGAAAGGCCAGCTCTAGGAAGAGTCTTGGTGGTTCCAAACTTCTTCCATTTAAGAATGATGGAGGCCTCCGTGTTCTTGGAGACCTGCAATGCAGCAGAATTGTTTTGGTACCCTTCCCCAGATCTGTGCCTCGACACAATCCTGTCTCAGAGCTCTACGGACAATTCCTTCGACCTCATGGCTTGGTTTTTGTTCTGACACGCACAGTAAACTGTGGGACCTTATATAGACAGATGTGTGCCTTTCCAAATCAGGTCCAATCAATTGAATTTACCACAGGTGGACTCCAATCAAGTTGTAGAAACATCAAGGATAATCAATTTGGATTATTTTCTCAGAACAAGGTTAGCCAACATGTGGCATGATGTTTGAACTGTGATATCTAGTGAACCATGAAACTTGAGAACCTAAGCAACAACTTATGATAGCGGGCCACAGGAGGTTGGTGGCATCTTAATTGGGGAGGACAGGCTCGCGGTAATGGCTGGAGCGGAATCAGTGGAATGGTATCAAATACATCATACAACCATGTTTCATGCCATTCCATTTGCTCCGTTGCGGTCATTATTATGAGCCGTCCTCCCCTCAGCAGCCTCCACTGGAGCATGTTTATATATTAAAACCTCAAAGATATAAACCTCCGTTACAAACTAACTGGGATAATTGTTAAACGCAACAACAAAAATCCGTAGGCTAATAGACAAACGTAATTGCTTCTATGTGCTAAAAACATGTCAGGCCAACTATAAATCTCTATCTGGCTAAAGGGTTATAAAATACATGTAAATACACTGTTTTCAATGATGAGTGTTTAAATGATGACCCCCTCTCTCCACAAGAGGTTAGTTCTGCATGTGGATGTATGATTGGATGTTTTGTTATTTGCCCTTTTGCAGCCGGCTCTGTGTCCAAAGCTGCCTCTCTGCATTGGACAGGAGAGCGTGTGGTGAGCGTACTGCTGCTGGCCTTGGGGCCTGCTGCCTACTACTTCCCCGGACCTGCTGTTGACTACTCGCTGGCTGCCGCCCTCACCCTGCATGGCCACTGGTAAGACGAGTTTCCCCTCAAATTGTTTGTTGGTTTAAAGAGCACTGGCCAGCGGTCTCACTTCCTTATTCTGCTTAAACATTTTTACTTTCATATTTCCACAAAATATCCTTTCCGGACTAAAATTGTTGTACGTGTTCCGAATGAGCTCAGACCATAGTTTTTCAGCTTGAGAAAATGACTTGGGTTGTGACTACAGTCGGAAGCTTTTATGAAGGACAATGGTGAATAGAATAGAGTAGGCAAGTGGTTGGGATAACCAACCAAGTCTATGTCCACTACATTTCTGCTCATGCAAAAACAGTTTTGTTCTTAGCATTTATTTTAATTTCATTTACGAGAGCTTTTAGATTTTTGAAGAGGTGGGCTAAATGTCTCCCTGGAGCACTATGCCATTGCTAGACCACTGACTAAATAAGTGGCAGGTTTAAAGTACAAATCCTAGTCATGTGTGGTGTTAATACCCCTTAGTTTTTCACTTTGGATACTTGGATATCCTCAAGGCATGCCCCTCTAATGAAAACCAGCTAATTCCCAGTTGTCAAACTTGTTGCCAACTTGTCGCTGAGGAGTTGAAATGCACACTCATATGATAATTTTTTTAAACATCAGGATTACACATAAGAATGCTGGTCATGTGTAATACACAGTGGCTTTTCCATTTGTGCTACTTTTGTTAAGTGCCTTGGACTATAATGAAGCCATTTTTTAAACTGAGCTCAGTACTATTGAACTTTGCCTTACTTGCTAATGTTTGAGTGCCACTATTTGAACTGGAGTCATCAAATGGCACCATTGTCCAGTTAACTGAGGAACACTATGAGTACGCCTACGAAGCTCTGTCCTCCAAGGCCACTGGGAGGACAGAGCTTGGGAACCTGGGACCCTCAAACCTGGGACCCTCTGAATACATTTACAACAGTCACCCACAAAGCATCGTTACCTGTCGCTCCACAAAAGCCGCAGCCCTTACAGAGCAGGGGAAACGACTACTTCTATGTCTCAGAGCGGCGTCATTGATTGAACGCTGCTAACTCGCTTGCCATTTCACATGGGCTACATAAACAGGACAAGACACCCCACTCTGTAGTCTAAACAAAGAATAGCCTAACTAAGGTCGCATGATGGTTCCTTGAGCTATTGGTGTGTTCCTCAAGGACTTGGTGGCTCCTTGGTGGGTCTTCAGTCATTCTAATTATGCATTTGTCCACTTCCCTCTGCAAAACATTACCCTGGGGAAGCCAATGATTATGAAGTCAGGACTATGTCCCATCATGACTGAAGTTAGGATGGCTATAACCAGTGGTGTAGTGGAGGGTTAACGCCAATGTTCCCTCTAAGCTACGCTCAGTAGCCCCGAGAGTGCATGCAGAAGAAATATCAGCCCACAGAGAGAAGCACGAGATTAAACTTCACTCAACTCAGCTGGAAGACATACCTTTGGTCAGTGGAGGAAAGGGAGAGCGAAGGGATGTTGAGGCGGACCTTCAGTCTGCTGCTCTTTTCCTCCACCGAGACTGACCATCAGATGCAGGTACCATCAGCCCAGGAAAATAAAAATAAGCAAAACATTTCAAATGTATTCTCACTCAGCTGTGCCTCAAGTAATACAACAATTGATCAATTACCTGTGTGATCATATTGCCTACCTCAAATGTTTGTATATAATAATACATTAAATGACAGAAGAACAATGCATTGGCAGAGCAATTCAAGAAAAGCCTATAAGTGGTGATGGCTTACTGCACAAACCTCATTGCCACAGTACTGTTTTGAATTGGTTAATGTTGCATAGGCTTAAGTTTAAGTCATTTTTTTAATTTTTTTTTTTTTTTTTAAATCTCTGCGGTAGATCTCGTCTTGCAGTTTGACTCAAAGTGATCTTGACTCAAAGGTTGGTGACCACTGTTCTAGAGTTTTCCCTGTTAACACGATCAATGTTTCCTTTTACTGTGGCAACTGTGATAGAATCAATGCAATATTAGCCACTTTCAATGCAACATACCAAAACAAAATCAACTATGCAAGAGATTGTTGTATACAGAACATATCGGAGTAAGATTCTATTGCATTGACACGCACTACTCAGCCCGTACTCTACACAGACCTGTGCGGCATAAACAATTGGAGCTGCAGTAGGCCTATATGCAAGTAGCCCATTGCCATATATGGATCTGTGCCATTTACTTTGAACTGGACTTTGTTTATAGCATGAGCGGTCGTGACTAGATGTGCTTGTTTTGAGATCAGAGCGAGAGCTGCATGTAGCCACATATGCACATTTTGTTCATATCCTTTGCTAGTTAGTGAGTTATCCCAGTTATAGATCATTTGTAGTCAGCAATAGGGGATTGATTGCTTTCTACAAGAGCACCAAACTTGTACATTTCTAGACATATTTGAAAAACGAGTCAGATAAGGAGCTTTTTTGTCTTAAAGGGGCAGTGTTGTATTTGAAAACCGGCTTGAATAAGCTAAGTAGGCAGAGGATAGCATAATTTGTCTGATTCTCTAAAATAATGGTATAGGAATAATAATGCTTTTTATCTTTTTAGTGGTTTCTTGCATCAAACAACATTTTCAGTCACTTCCTTGTCTGACGGACAAGTGGATAAAAAAGGTTCATGTCAAGCCCTGCATGTTTTTTTTCAACAGTCTCATGGAATGTAGGTCTACATTGAACATCACACATTGTCTGCTACTGTAGGCTGAGTGATAGCGGTTCTATTTCAATGTTAAAATGTTGTTTCATCCATTGTTTTTGATGGTAGGCCACGCTGGTAGGACTATATTATGATCAAATAGACACAGTAGCCTACTTGGCCACCGCTAAATGTAAATTAAAGCAGCTACAGTCTCTGTGTTCACAGTAAACACGTTCAAGTTTGCAATCAACAGACCTGAAATTTGCTCAGTGCCCCAAAAAATTAGAGGGAACATTGGTTAACGCTATTTAGCCACTTCTATTTTGCACAAGCATTTACCCACCTTTTGTGCAACATTGAAGGTATATGGAGCGTTACTTTGCTCACCACGATTATAGTTTACCCATCTATTATTCATTTTTATTTTGGCCATACATCACTGGCTATTACGTAATATTGTGGTTTTAAGCAGTTTCATACATTTCTTGTATTGTCTTCTCTCTCCAGGGGGATTGGACAAGTCTTAACGGACTACGTTCACGGAGAACCGAAGATCAAGATGGTCAACGCAGGCCTCTTCCTGTTGTCGACTGTCACCTTTGCCGGTCTCTGCTACTTCAACTACAACGATGTAGGCATTTGCAAAGCGGTGGCCCTCTTATGGAGCAAATGAATGGATTGAGGCTTGGAGGTTTGGGATGGGTGGCGTGGGCACTGGGATATCAGCCGTCTTGTTCTGGTATGATTGTGAACATTCAAGGGATTATATGTACATTTCTATAAATATATAATTTCACAATATTACCAGTGATTCACAAGTGTCATAAATCATGTTGAGTCAGGATTTTTTTTGGGGGGGGAGGGGGGGGTTAACTTTTTTTTGCTTGTTTGTAAGTTCTGGAGGTTTTGTGTTGGGCATCAACAGATCTGTTTTGGGCATGTTAATAATCGGCTCCTATTGATTTATGTGGACTAAACTAAATAAGTAGTCCCCCTGACCCCTACCAAACACGCATACACATGCTGCAGTTGGTTAAATGTTATACGGTTAACTTTTACCTGGTGCCTGTTAAGGAGGGTGCAATTTTACAGAACACTTAGATAGAAATGCATTTTGTAGAACAGATGTGATGATCTTATGTAGATAGAATAGGGAATTGTCAGGTTTATTCAATGCATTTCTAGCTTCCTCTCACTGAGTGCACGCCTGTTATCAACTGCTAATATTCCAAACACTTGTGCGTTGCTTATTATCTGGGGAAGTAGCCACAGTGATTTACATATTTGACCTGAATTTAAGATCCAGTATGGCAAATGACTTCTCATCTCTTCTGTACTAACTTAATTTATTATGTAGACGTTGCATTCTTATTTGTGGTATGTTTTGTGTCTGTCACCAGTCTGTAAATACCAGCTAGTGCCCTTCAAGACCATTGCAGTCAGCTTAGTGCCACACATTTAGTCTGTTCGACCTTGCTGGTCTGGTTTGATTGACATGAGCAAATGGATGTGACCACTGGCAGTATTTAAACTCCATAGCCATACTGTTCTGGACTTCAGGGGTCTGTTCAGAAAGGGTGCAACATTATAGAACATTGAGAGATGCATTTTGTGTAATTGATATGATTTGTCATGTGGAATTGGGCATCACCACAGCTCTATTCATTAAATGTCTAACTGCAATGTTCTGAATGTTTCACCTCACTGATCACATCCCAGGAGCATGTAGAAGAGTAGCCATACTGATCTGTACACCATTGCACTTCCTCCTGTACCAGGCCGTGTTTTAAATTAGTCAGTCAATAATTATCCTATGACAGTATCCTGGTTTTGTAATAATGTGCATAATTTACTTTCTCAGCTGTGCCTGGCATCATACTCTTGCCTGAGTATTTAGCAATCTTGTTGGCAGGAATTTCACTTTCCATTTATCTGATCAAGTGTGTTTATGTATGAACAGCTGCTAAGCGTCAAGTTGAGTACAGCTAGCATCAAATATTAAGTGAAGTCAACAGCGGGCGCATGCACTTGGTCAAAATGGCAGAGCCTTGTTTTTGTTCTGTTGGGAGTGTTGGCAGAAACAAGGAAGAGTTGTCCTTGTTAAATATCAAAGAAAGATGAAGGTATGTCTTTGTTCTCATATTACTCAAATGTCTAAAAGCTTAAATGGCTTTGGAAATTCAGCTGTGTTGTCTGTTTATTAGTTGTCGTCGATTTATACATCACCAATCCGTTCAGATTGTTAATCACAAATTAGCTTTGGGAAGAAAAATGCACCTTAAGCCTCTTCAGAATTAATGTGGATACGGATTTGATTATGTATTAAATCAGTTTAATACAGAGCGTATACAGAGGACGGTAGACTACACACAGGTAGAAACAGCGTCTGGTAACTGTTCAGAATGACTAAGCAATCGAACTTGTGTATACTACTACTCTATAATGGGTATTTAAGCATTAAAAAAAATATATAAACCATCCCACTGGACCAATAACTTTCTATTCTATAAACACTGAGTATTTACAGTGATTTAACAAAAGAACCATAAACTCAACATGTCAGTAAGCGCATTTTAGAGTTCTCATCCACAACATCCTTAGGCACCTGCCTGAGAACTAACTTTATGAGCTCTGCATCTGGTCCAGCCTCAAAGCTCAAGTATGAACTAGTCCGCAGCGATGACTGAAATCTGTACTGAGATGTACCAGGAATTACTTCCATGAAGAACACAGCCTCATGTTTTGAGCAGCCAATGTAGTCAGGCAAAGGTTGCTCCTGGGGGGAAATAAGAGGGAGTGGAGTGGGTTACCTTTGTCTTGTCAGTGTGAAGTTTGTTTGTGCGAACAGCTGGTATGAAGGTACAGTAATAATCACACCTGGGTTGTAATTCAGCAGGGAGAAACTATTAAGTGGGAATGTACTTCCTGATCTTATCTCATAAGGAGAACACCGATTTTTGTTTTTCTTGAACGACTGCTGAACCCAACCCCAAACTAAGGCTAAAGAGACTACAGAGGGTGTCTATTGCTTTGTGGAAAGTTCAGCTGTAAAATGTGAAATTAAGCCATACGTTAAATGTAACGTAGATGTAAGCACTTAATTTCAAAATGTATGCTTACCAGTGGTTTAGCAGAAACTCCTTCTTGGTCCCCATTCTTGCAGCACACCATGTAAGTTTGCTTACAAGGTGATGTCACAGAGAGAATAACAGCAATTCCATTGGCCTTGGCAATGTCATTGTTTTTATATTGTTGGATATTGAACCGGCAATCATCTAGAAACCAGATAAGAAAAAAATATGCATCCAACAGAGGGAAATATGTCTTGCAGCAAATATGCGTAAAGTACTTTTGCACGTTTTAGTCATATGGATGTCACCTGATCTTCCCTGATGCACGGGGTTGTGATATGCAGCAAGCGCATCAGTAGCCTAATCTCTGTATTATACTTTGAGGGCCAGTTTACTGGACACAGATTCAGGGGTTAAAGCCCCCCCAAAAATCCCATGACTTAAACTTAGAGGTAGACTCAACGAAAGGAGACGCAGATTTTGAAAGGAGCGAGATTCAAGACTTCACTCTCATCATTTTGTACATGTATTAAACCGTGAGTGGCCAATTCCATATGACAGAAATCCTTCACGGTGATGGATAACTTTAACCCCGGCAAATTGGGTTCACTAGGTACATTTACCTGCTTTGCATTGCTCCTTATTCCGCTCTTTAAACTTGAGAACGTCTTCATCTACAACCAGGAATCGATTGTTCTTGATTTGGATCATTTTTTGGAAGCATTTTCTAGTCTCCTTTTGAAAATCATCCGACTCTAAATCTGCAGACGAGGAGGGAATGTGTGAACCCAACAAACAAAAAACATTTGACAGTGTGATATACACAGAGTATACAAAACATACTAACCAGGTGAATCCAGGTGAAAGCTATGACCCCTTATTGATGTCACTTGTTAAATCAACTTCAAAATCAGTGTAGATGAAGGGGAGGAGACAGGTTAAAAAATGATTTTTATGCCTTAAGACAATTGAGACATGGATTGTGTATGTGTGCCATTCAGTGGGTGAATGGGCAAGACAAACGATTTAAGTGGCTTTGAACGGGGTATGGTAGTAGGTGCCAGGCGCACCGGTTTGTGTCAAGAACTGCAAAAGACATCCAGCCGACTCGACAACTGTGGGAAGCATTGGAGTCAGCATCCCTGTGGAACGCTTTCGACACCTTGTAGAGTCCATGACCCGACAAATTGAGGCTGCCTTCCCGCCTTTAGGACAATGACTCCCATTGTTAGGGTGGAGACAAGACCATCTCATCATTATATACAGCATCTCTGATGGCATCATTCTCTATGAGGAAATAGAAGGTATTTTTTAAATGTTCTGTTTGAGATTGATGAGTTTGATGTGTGGGTTTTTAAGTGTTTTTTCTCCAATTTATGCTTTGGCCACAAACATGAGTATAGCATAAGTCAACAACATTATTTGGGTATGAGCTAACAGAATGTGAGATTTTCACTGGACAGTTACTTTAACAGTCTATGTTTTCAGCTGGAACTAAATAGCACATGGTCTAGGTAAGACGAGCCACATCTACATAACTTGTAATAGTAATTGTTAGAAATGTATATTACCGTCATGTTCGACTTTACAGGGAATCAGTCCACACAGATAACATGAAGACAACACAAAGACAAGGAGCAGAGGGTGACATCTCTGACAAAGCTTTGAACATTATTCACATAAAAAAAATAATAATAATTTCAAATCGGTAGTTTACACGTGTGGACATAAAAAACAAAGTTCAGTCAACCTTTTAAAGCACCACTTTACCTTGAAAAAAGATGTCCTCCTTGTCTACTACCGCAAACTCAACACACTTACATTCGGAGCTGCTTGCCATCTTCTCCGGATCAAGCTTGAACGTCACTAGAGGCAAAAATATGTTATGAGGCCTAAATTTATGACAAATATTGTCATACATTAATTTTTTCACTCACTGGCCATGTGCCCTTCATATATATATATATAGATCTATAAGTAGGCTAGTTAAAAAGCCTACTCAAGTAGCCTTTAAAATACTATAATATAGCTTATATAATTTACATTTAATAAAACACTACTAATTAGAATAGCCTCTACTCATACCAATGCAGATGTAGGATTTTCTTTCAAACACCAGGGGGAGACATTTCACTTGATTATGCCATGAATCGAGCTGCACTGAGGAAGGGGTGAGGGGTGCAACTCAATATCAGGAAGGTGTTCCTAATGTTTTGTGCACTGTAATCGCCATTCCAGGACTACAGTTTGCGCTATCCGGGATCATTGGGACGTCCCTACCCTAACCCCTACATTTACCTTACCACATTTGAAGTTTATAATTAAAATGGGATGTCCCGATGATCCTATATTGCAAGGACCATAGAGCTATCATCTTTGATCCATCATTAAGATCCATTGGCAGATAGTCATCCGATCATACACATAGCCCTACTTTTAGTGATAGGAAACGCTGCCAACTCAGTAAACAGAACCCAACATGTTTATCATACACTCATATTATTGTCATTATCATTGAAGCAATGTACATTGTTTTAATAAAACTACCCAATTGGCCTACATGTGTGTTTAGTTCCACACGTGTTTAATGCCGTGTTCAAAACAACTGGGAGCTCAAAACTCTGAAATCGATTTGAAACAGTCATCCAACTCGAAATTCCTACTCGGGAACTCAGACCTGAAGCTCACTAAAGTCATTATTTGACCTCGTATTTTCTCAGTTCTCAGTTGTTTTCTCAGTTCTCAGTTGTTTGACTGCGGCATAAATGCCCGTCAGTTAGGGCACAACCAGGAAGTGGTTTCAATCATAAACCATTTAGATTTAACTTGTCAACTCGACAGTATTCTTAAAGATGAAGTGTGGCTATATCTTACCTCGGAAATGTCGCCTTCTGTAGGCTATTCAGTCATGACTTGAACTTAGAATAGATACTTTGTACCGACAGATGTAGCCTATTCATGTGTGGCACCTCCGACACTCGGTCGCATTGCTGCTAAACCCAATTTATGCTTTAAACAATAAAGATCCGGAGACTGCAAATGGAGGGTGTGATGTAATTGTGGCGCCTCCGGAGGCTTGCAGAGGCCAAATCGAGCACCACAACGCCATGCGCCTCCCAAATTTTGTAACGCAAAACGTAGAAAGGGTGCTAATGACTGTTTCTCTACCGTAAACTATAAACTTTTGCGAATATGATGACATCGCTAAATTAGTGCACATATCAAATTGCACGGTCAATCCGCAGGGTTGGGTACGTCACTTTCTAAATGTAATCCTTTACAATTTTGGACAAGTAACTAGTAACTAATCAGTAACGGGACTTTTGGATGACCCAAACTCAGTAACGTAATCTAATTACATTCAGTAACTTTTAGAAATGTACGTTACCAATTTAACAACATATTCCCGGATAAATCAATGTTCAAGTTTATATAGCTGTCCATATACGGATGTTAAATTTGACTTTAAGAGTTGGTTATGTAGGCTTCTTCTAACCCATCGCTTTCTACTACATATAATAATAAAAATATGATTAAATGATATCTTTACATTAAAAACCAAAGTCTATCAGAATTCCAGTCATTCCAATAAATGTTACACCCCTTGATCTTCAAGAATAGGACTTGGAAATATGCAAGTATAGATTAGCCAAATTGTTTTACCTGAGCATGACCCCAAATCTAAGGATTTATTAGCCAGCCCTACTCTGTTGTTTATGATTTTGTTGTCATGGAGGACTGATTGGGCTCATTGATTCGATGCTGCGCTCAATGGAATGGCATGCTTTGAGCACTACTGAAAAGTGCTATTTACATGTGAAAAATTAATGCCATATGCAGCATTTGCTATAGGTCTCATTGTTTACCTTTTTGTTGGTGACACATTGATATCTTGATAATATGTAACTGTTTGAAGGGCAAATCATCAGATGAAATAATAAGTAAACAGTCACCCCCCCACCTCTGTTTTCAGACAATAGACATAGCTATGAATGCAAGGACTGATGATCCATGATATGTTTACAAACATTGGGGGAAAACAAGCTTATATTATTGGTTCTCATGGAGTGTGACAATTGAACTAAACTCATGAGGCATTTATAAAAGTTATATTCTTGAAGACACCTATTCATTCAAAGGTTTTTCATTATTTGTACTAGTGAAGACATCAAAACTACTATGAGATAACACAGATGGAATCATGTAGTAACCAAAAAAAGTGTTAAATAAAATATTTTATATTTGAGATTCTTCAAAGTAGCCACCCTTTGTCTTGATGACAGCTTTGCACACAGAATCTCAAATATATTTTGATTTGTTTAGTTAAAAAGTTGTTTGTTTAACACTTTATGTGATTCCATATGTGTTATTTCATAGTTTTGCGGTCCTCATTATTATTCTACAAAGTAGAAAATAGTTGAAAATAAAGAAAAACCCTTGAGGTGTGTCCAAACTTTTGACTGGCACTGTATATAAAATCAAGTATGTTTTCTAAACAAGGCACATTTGTTTTGAAAGCATGGTGTAATTTGTACCCAATTTGAAACGAAACAGATTGAGGTTATGATCAAGTTGTTTCCTGTTAGGATAATGGCCATGGATACAAAAGGAAACTTCATTCAATGTTTAGTTTTTTAGTGAGGAACATAATTAGCATAACTGATCAACTCAAATCTGTAGTCCCAAGGCTGTCAATTTAGTATGGCATAAACACCATACTATTACATTTACATAATTGATCTCTAACAGACATGTCTGTGGTATTGACCAAAATGCCAGTTATAGTTATTTTGAAACTATTAAATATTTCTTACATGCTAAATACTGTAGAAGGTTTGCTGTCTTGTGAACATGTATTATCAAAACTCACTGCACAGTACACTCATCATATGATTTATCATCAAACAAGTGTACCGACTTCAAGGTGAAATTGAGAAGATATGAAAAGATGTTTGTTTGAGAACTAATACTTCATAAAAAAGTCATTATAACAGTAGGAAACCATGATAGTTAGTTGATTGAAATAGCACAGCTTATCCTAAATCCAGGGAAAAGAGGGTTAACTCACATTGCAATATTCCAATAACTTGCATTCAACCTATGGTCAGGAATTCAACATCACTTCAAGTTTGTCAAAAACCCCTGGTGTATCTTTGCATTTATGATGATGATATAACATTGAGCGGTTTCACATTCATGTCCCATATATGGTTTCCCTTTTCATCTGTGCCTACACTGTATAAATCAGCGCTCATAAAGTCTGATGGGTTGACACGAGGGGAAATGGTTTATCTACCTACACCAGTTATTGCATTAACCACTTTAACATGCTCGCCTACTAATTATTTCCCTGTCAAGTTTGTCAAAGCATTCGTGCTCGTTTTGTCAAACAGACAGTTTGGTTCAATTTAAGTGGGACATCGCAGTAACTGATGACACAGGCAGGCTATGGTATAGTTTGGCCTCACTGTGAGAGGATGTGAGTAAAGTCAGAAAGAAAACATGCTGAAATGACTGAGCTCTGCATCTGCAGCATTGCATGTTTAGTGTTTTTGATGAATGTCCATGGGGACAAGAGTGACGCCAATGGACATAAGAAAATGTACAGTAACTGAAAGGATTAGGAAATAGCTCTCAGCTTTAGACCACACATTGCTGAAAGGACACTGTACTTATTGTACAAAAATAACAATTTTGGATGTTAGATGATCGGAAATGCAGAGCATTTAAATTCAGACCTGGGTCAAATACACATGTCAAATGTGTGCTTGATTTAACCGTTTGCACTTTGGGGACTATACTATTGGTTCCATTGTACTGGCTAAAATTAATCAAGCACAGCTCAAGTATCTGAAAGTATTTGGAATACTGTAGGTCAGGGTTCCCCAATATGCCAAATTAAGAAGAAAAAATCTCCCTTAACTAATATCACCAGGAAATCAGCTCAAAATGATTTTACTTTAGGAAATCTGTTCTCAAGTATTCCCACGCATACATGGAGGCATATGTGATCGTTTCCCAATGTAATCAAGGTTTGAAGTGTTCTGTTTTTGTCAAATATATCTGTTTGGGATTCTCGCAGTCAATTTGCAGTGTACAAATTATTTATAACTACAGTGCCTTGCGAAAGTATTCGGCCCCCTTGAACTTTGCGACCTTTTGCCACATTTCAGGCTTCAAACATAAAGATATAAAACTGTATTTTTTTGTGAAGAATCAACAACAAGTGGGACACAATCATGAAGTGGAACGACATTTATTGGATATTTCAAACTTTTTTAACAAATCAAAAACTGAAAAATTGGGCGTGCAAAATTATTCAGCCCCCTTAAGTTAATACTTTGTAGCGCCACCTTTTGCTGCGATTACAGCTGTAAGTCGCTTGGGGTATGTCTCTATCAGTTTTGCACATCGAGAGACTGAATTTTTTTCCCATTCCTCCTTGCAAAACAGCTCGAGCTCAGTGAGGTTGGATGGAGAGCATTTGTGAACAGCAGTTTTCAGTTCTTTCCACAGATTCTCGATTGGATTCAGGTCTAGACTTTGACTTGGCCATTCTAACACCTGGATATGTTTATTTTTGAACCATTCCATTGTAGATTTTGCTTTATGTTTTGGATCATTGTCTTGTTGGAAGACAAATCTCTGTCCCAGTCTCAGGTCTTTTGCAGACTCCATCAGGTTTTCTTCCAGAATGGTCCTGTATTTGGCTCCATCCATCTTCCCATCAATTTTAACCATCTTCCCTGTCCCTGCTGAAGAAAAGCAGGCCCAAACCATGATGCTGCCACCACCGTGTTTGACAGTGGGGATGGTGTGTTCAGCTGTGTTGCTTTTACACCAAACATAACGTTTTGCATTGTTGCCAAAAAGTTCAATTTTGGTTTCATCTGACCAGAGCACCTTCTTCCACATGTTTGGTCTGTCTCCCAGGTGGCTTGTGGCAAACTTTAAACAACACTTTTTATGGATATCTTTAAGAAATGGCTTTCTTCTTGCCACTCTTCCATAAAGGCCAGATTTGTGCAATATACGACTGATTGTTGTCCTATGGACAGAGTCTCCCACCTCAGCAGTAGATCTCTGCAGTTCATCCAGAGTGATCATGGGCCTCTTGGCTGCATCTCTGATCAGTCTTCTCCTTGTATGAGCTGAAAGTTTAGAGGGACGGCCAGGTCTTGGTAGATTTGCAGTGGTCTGATACTCCTTCCATTTCAATATTATCGCTTGCACAGTGCTCCTTGGGATGTTTAAAGCTTGGGAAATCTTTTTGTATCCAAATCCGGCTTTAAACTTCTTCACAACAGTATCTCGGACCTGCCTGGTGTGTTCCTTGTTCTTCATGATGCTCGCTGCGCTTTTGACGGACCTCTGAGACTATCACAGTGCAGGTGCATTTATACGGAGACTTGATTACACACAGGTGGATTGTATTTATCATCATTAGTCATTTAGGTCAACATTGGATCATTCAGAGATCCTCACTGAACTTCTGGAGAGAGTTTGCTGCACTGAAAGTAAAGGGGCAGAATAATTTTGCACGCCCAATTTTTCAGTTTTTGATTTGTTAAAAAAGTTTGAAATATCCAATAAATGTCGTTCCACTTCATGATTGTGTCCCACTTGTTGTTGATTCTTCACAAAAAAATACAGTTTTATATCTTTATGTTTGAAGCCTGAAATGTGGCAAAATGTCGCAAAGTTCAAGGGGGCCGAATACTTTCGCAAGGCACTGTATGTTCCGCCCCATCGGCCCACGGCTGAATGTAATTGGTGACCCATCCATATCATGCGATAATGATAACTAGAACCATAAGTTTATAAATAATATGACCACAGTTTAAAATTATAATTTAAACGAATACTACTAATTTGATGGTTGTAGTCATCAATTGTCCCATTAACAACCACCCATATCAGCTAACTTTTTAATTTCACATTTCTGAAGAATAGGCAAATTATCATAATGAATGATAACAGCAAAATGCCTGTGATAAGTGATTGTAATGTTCGGTTTATCATTCCAGCTATAGGCTACTGGCTAAAAAAGTTATGTGAACCCTTTGGAAATACCTGGATTTCTGGTCATAAAATTTAATCTGATCTTCATCTTGGTCACAGCAATAGACAAACAGTCTGCTTAAACTAATAAAACACAAACAATTATATGGTTTCATGTCTTTATTGAACACCCCATGTAAACATTCACAATGCAGGGTGGGAAAAGTATGTGAACCCTTGGATTTAATAACTGGTTGACCCTCCTTTGGCAGCAATAACCTCAACCAAACATGTTCTGTAGTTGCGGATCAGGCCTGCACACCGGTCAGGAGGAATTTTGGACCATTCCTCTTTACAAACTGTTTCAGTTCAGCAATATTCTTTGTCTGATCTCTCGAGGTCATGCCACAGCATCTCAAATCGGGTTGAGGTCAGGACTCTGACTGGGCCACTCCAGAAGGCGTATTTTCTTCTGTTGAAGCCATTCTGTTGTTTATTTACTTCTGTGTTTTGGGTCGTTGTCCTGTTGCATCACCCAACTTCTGTTGAGCTTCAATTGGCGGACAGATAGCCTAAAATGTCTTGATACACTTGGGAATTCATTTTTCTGTCAATGATAGGGCCTGGACAGCTTGCTGAGGCAGCAAAGCAGCCACAAACCATGATGCTCCCTCCACCATACTTTACAGTTGGGATGAGGTTTTGATGTTTGTGTGCTGTGCCTTTTTTTCTCCACAAGGTGTTTTGTATTCCTTCCAAACAACTCAACTGTAGTTTCATCTGTCCACAGAATATTTTTCCAGTAGCACTGTGGAACATCCAGATGCTCATTTGCGAACTTCAGACGTGCAGCAATGTTTTTTTTGGACAGCAGTGGCATCTTTCTGTGGTGTCCTCCCATGAACGCCATTCTTGTTTAGTGTTTCACGTTCCATAGATAGATCTTTAGCTGACACTCTAGGATTCTTCTTAACCTCATTGAGCATTCTGCGCTGTGCTCTTGCAGTCATCTTTGCAGGACGGCCACTCCTAGGGAGAGTAGCAACAGTGCTGAACTTTCTCCATTTATAGACAATTTGTCTTTTTGTGGACTGATGAACATAAAGGCTTTTAGAGATACTTTTTTAACCCTTTCCAGCTTTATGCAAGTCAACAATTCTTCATCTTTGGTATTCTGAGATCTCTTTTGTTCGAGGAATGGTTCACATCAGGCAATGCTTCTTGTGAATAGCAAAATTAAATTTTGTGAGTGTTTTTTATAGGGCAAGGCAGCTCTAACCAACATCTCCAATCTTGTCTCATTGATTGGACTCCAGGTTAGCTGACTCCTGAGTCCAATTAGCTTTTGAAGAAGTCATTAGCCTAGGGGTTCACATACTTTTTCCAACCTATACTGTGAATGTTTAAATTATGTATTCAATATAGACAAGAAAAATACAATAATTTGTGTTTTATCAGTTTAAGCACACTATGTTTGTCTATTGTTGTGACTTAGATTCAGATCCAATTTGATGACCAATTTATGCAGAAATCCAGGTAATTCCAAAGGGTTCACATACTTTTTCTTGCCACTGTACGTCAGAGGGACCGTTTCAATTCAGACAGTTTCACCCGCACATAACAAGAGATATGATAGGTGCTATCGTCCCGTTGGTTTAGGCTTTTCCGTCATGAACAGGTCATTAGAAATCTGTGGTGTGTTATCTCCAGACATTTTACTTCTCTACACTGCAATAAATGACATGTATCAAGGATGATACAATTAACAAGGATTAACAGACCGAAATAATAGTTTTATTGGCTAAATGAGGAAATTCTCGAGAGTTAGACTAAACATTCTAAACTGATAGGTTCATAGAAGGTGACCACCACTGACCTGGCTCAAAAGGGAAGATGAAGACCATGATCTCTCAAGATAAAACATCATAAACACACATAATTATGGATACACGGAGAAATACAAATATCTCAGGAAATTCCCTATAATACTGTCAAAAACAGCTGCAGTTCCCCTTTTAAACAGCCTCATTCCACATGTTCAGTGTTTAGAGCTGGAGGGTATGTTCAATATTATGAGTGCATGGAAGATTTTTTTTGTCATGGGAATGTCCTGTACTGAAATGAGCTAATTTAACCAATTACTTACTTTCAAATGTAGGGACAGCTAGAGAATCAAAAAAAATCATAAACCCACTCTAAAAACACATGCTTTATTGACTGGGTTGGCTAACAACTTCCAGATTGTAATAACATTCAAATGGGGGGTAATATAACACAGTAAATTCACAGTTCAGCGTACTGCAGGGAAAATAACACTAAACCTACATTTAAGTGATAATGCCAGAGAAGCCACTCAATGGGAACAGACGTCAGTTCAACATCAATTTTTGTCAACTAAGGTGAATTCAAAGTGAAATAATCAAACATTTTTACCATGTCAATGGATTTACGTTAAAAGGCGGGGGAAAAAAAAAAAAAAAAAGGCGGGGAAAAAGACAGAAATTCACTAAATTCCTTTATGTTGATGACTTTTGCCCGGTTGGAGTCTGATAAGGTTCCAAGCATCCCATAATGTGATTTTTTGAAATGACTGAATTACTTTTAGTTAGTATTACCAAATAAAGTGAAACCACAAGTCTTTTGTTAATCTCCATCTTTTCATACATCTGTCCAGTGAGGATGTGTTTGAGCTGTAGCATGACATGTAATATTGACGCTATAATATTGAGTTTAACAGCAGCTGTGCGACATGCTTCATGGGGTTAACGGAGGGACACGTTCAGGGGTCAGTTATCATACAATCGTAGGTCTTGTTTTTGTAAGTTAACATTTACGGTTCGTGACCGTAAACGTACCCTCATCTCAAACTTCAGCACTGTGCAATTGAGGTCAACTCTTAAAACACCCAGGCACGTATTACACCAAAGTCTTTGGTATTACTCTTGCCGTGGCAATGTTTTAAAGGGTTACATACAGCAATTGTTCTGCCAAATATGGTCACTACAATATTTAATAACACTATACTGAAAAATATTATAAAAGTGTATTATAATAAAGATACAAATTATTTAATAGAATAAGGATAGGATCAACTTTAATGTCCCTGAGGCATCTTGGAACTCTTAAAAAAGTGAGGAACATGATCTCCAAGATGGATTTCAGGTCACATAAAAGCATGCATAATAATACATTTAAAAAAGCTCCATATTCATTGTCTGGAAATTACAAGCAATGCTTCTGAAAATACTCTGACACAAATAGCTGTTGTTGTTTTATTAATAAAACAGCCTAAGGATACAGAGCTGGAGTGTGTCAAATATTATGACTGGACGGTTTGTTCTGTTGGACTTTCCTGGCCTAGAAACAAAACTGTAATAATGAGGTCTGCTGCTTTATCGTAGCCCTTTCCTGCAGTCAAATGGCCTAGTGGCCTCATGGTGGAAGGTTAAGAGTTTTCACAATTTCATAATTAATAAACATTGTTTCAAAAACCTGTCGAAATCCAGTGTTTCTTTGACCTTTTTCATACATAGGCAGCCGCTAAGGTCAATAGCGACAATTGATAACCTTTCAGACAGTTAACAAAGTGCCACATCAGAAGCATCTGTACCTTTTCAGACAGTAGAACTCTGCTCCTGTACAGAATGTTCAGTAGTTCAGTAAACAGTGGTGATTGATGTGCGGTGATGTTTTTCTGCTGTTTTTTTTTATGGTAAGGTAGATTGATGTGTTTTCTTTCTACTAAATGTATTGGTACGTCATTGTATTTACAAACTTCAAAGTACTTTGCTTAGGAGAGAGTGGTCTGCAAGCAGGCAGGCAGCTCGAGATCATTTGATTGGCTATCTCCCGAGAAAGTTGTGTGTCGGCATTTAAAAAGCTGTAGTGTATGTACCCTTTCAGACAAAACAAACATACCATAGCCGAGGCGCTTTCAAGGAGCCACATTCCATGTCTGAAAGGGGTATAGCTCAAATGGTTTTGTAATATTTCAGTCTTCTGTGTGTATATAAAGTTTAATATTGGGATGCAAACTCAAAATACATTCAACTCTATATCTGACATGGTACAGGTGTATTTTATTTTTAAGCCCATAACCATGTGTGTGGGGTGTATACTTTTGTTTCAAAGTAGATTTGTTTAAGACTACCAAGAAACACTGTGTGACCTTGATTTAGCCCACTGCAGTAAAAGGTTAAATAACAAATAATGTACACAGATCTCTTAAATATACACACAGCTAATGAACACATTCCAAAATATCATGTTTTATACAGTGTAGCTCCTGCTGTGTTAGTTTACAACTTCTGGAGCCGATCCAGAGATCACCCCCCTGATTGGGTTATCAGAGTTATTTTTTGACCGCAGCCGAAGATGTTTGGGATTGGGAGTGCTGCAGTTTTTTCACTGACAGGGAAATATAGGACTAGTAAACGCCCAGTGCGCCACTTTGTGAGATTTTTTAAATTACATTTCTTATTCCTAAATATTTTTTTGTTTAGACTTTTCAGGGCGTGTGGCAGCACCCCTACTTCTCACGCCTATGCTTACAGACCTGTTCTGCAGAGACTTATGTAAGAACCACCACGTGGTCTAAAGGGTTGCGCTCCAGTGATAGTATAAAAGCTCAGCCTGTTACACTAAGCAGCACACAGGAGCTTCACATGAGAAGAGTCCTATCACTTGCCCTCCCATCAAGCAAGACCGCCACAGACATTCTCAATCCTGACAACCATGTCACCTCCAAGAAATACAGGTAAGTTGATGTTCTCCAATGAGGGTTAAAACGTTTTGTAGCCAGACTGTATATTGCGTAATTTATTTTCATCTCATCTTGACTATTGACTATTCACTTTGTAAAATAAAAAAATCTAAAAGAGTCATTTATTTTAGGCTTATTAATCCTCACAAGCTCCTTTAATACAATTTCTAGTTCTGCTTTAATATCTATCTGCTGTTTTTGCTTTGTAGGTCTTCAGATGTTTTGGGGTAATAATATTGTCTGGACTTTGTCCTTGCAGACCTGAAAAAGAAGAATAAGGATCATCATTACACAGACGTGCACGGCCTGCCATGCATTGAGAAGATCGTGGCGTCTGTGGATGAGACCCCAGAGGCCATCAGCACTAAGATCAGTGGAACTATCCCAGAGTGGATTAGTGGCAATTTCCTCAGAAACGGACCAGGAAAGTTTGAGATTGGTAATAATAAGTGAGTATATTTTAACAAGCTATATATGTTTGACCAGAATCAGATGAGGTGTAAATGACTATTTCTACATATAAGGAATGATTTACTGTAAGTCTCACCAAGTCAAAGTACTACATTAACTATTTCTTCTGCTTCTCAGATTCAACCACTGGTTTGATGGAATGGCCCTCCTGCATCAGTTCAAAATCGCAGGGGGTCAGGTGACCTACAAGAGCCGCTTCCTGGGCAGTGACTGCTACACGGCTAACAGTGAGAACAGCCGTATTGTTGTGTCTGAATTCGGGACTGTGGCCATGCCAGACCCCTGCAAGAACTTCTTCCAGCGCTTTCTGTCCCGGTTCGAACTGCCAAGTGAGTTTACAGTTCAAGTCTGCAGTTCAAGAGTTTGAGGTAAAAGAGTGTTAAATATATGACAGAGAATTGATTTGCATGGTACTAATCAAATGAAAACTGTCTTTGGTCCACAGAAGCGTCAGATAATGACAATGTGAGCTTTGTGACGTACAAAGGTAATTACTACGTGAGCACGGAGACTAACTTCATGCACAAGGTGGACCCTGAGACACTTGAAACAAAGGAAAAGGTAGGCCGCTTTTTCTTTTCCTACATACTACCAACAGTAGCCTTTATACACAAAGGGTTTCATTCAGTCTAAACAAATAGCCAAATGTTTTGGTTGAAATATTAAAAAAGATACCTATTGCATTATAGGACAGCATGACTGAAGGGCTATTAAGACATTTCATTGTTGTTGCTGCTCTCAACAGGTGGACTGGAGCAAATTCATCGCTGTCAATGGAGCCACTGCCCACCCCCACACAGACCCTGATGGTACAACATACAACATGGGGAATTCTTACTCTGCTAAAGGTAAGTAAGGAACAAGCCCCTGCCCATTCATTAACCACCTTCATTAAGAATGACAAAACACAAACCTGAAATTTGCCTGCAAAAAAAATGGCCAAAGGTTAAGCTTTCCACGTTCCAAATAAAACCTGTATTTTTATCAGGTGCAATTTACAATATAATCCGCGTGCCTCCGACAAAGACAACGCCAGAAAACCCAGAGGAAACCCTGGAGGGAGCTACTGTGGTCTGTTCTATTCCCTCAGTGGACAAGGCAAGACCTTCATACTACCACAGCTTTGGTGAGCAGACCACACAAAGCCTCCACAGGCTAATGTGGAGCTAATGACACATTTAAATGTAAACAGCCTTTCATGTAAACCCTCACGAGTAGATTGCTCACTCACACAACCATGTTCAAACCAAAATGGTCATGTTTCATCCTTTTGTTAATCAGAATGCACAGCAATGATCTATCAATACTGATTTGATCTGACTCAACTCCAAAAGAGTGGCAATTGATATACTGCTCATTCGATTTCAGCAATGTCGGAGAATTACGTGGTGTTTATTGAGCAGCCTATAAAAATGGACCTCTTGAAGATTGTTACAGGCAAGCTGAGAGGAAAGGGTATCAGCGATGGGGTCTACTGGGACCCTAAACTTGAGACCATCTTTCATTTGATTAACAAGCAAGCAGGCAAGGTAAGACCTTGGTATAGAAATCCCTGGAACTCTTGGAGTCTCTCAATTAGTTTAGAAAGTTTTGGTAAGACACAAGCCAGGAACGAGACAACAAAGGATACTAAGCCAACAGTAATTACTTGTAAGTTACACGCTTCATTTCTGATGACTGACTTCCATTATTCTCTTCCAGCTCTACTCAGTCAAGTATCACGCCAAAGCCCTATCCACGTTCCACCAGATCAATGCCTGGGAGGAGAATGGCTTCCTGGTTATGGACCTCTGTGCCGCAGACGATGGCAAAGCCATCAACAACTACATGGTTCAGAACATGCGCAAGTCAGGAGAGGCTCTCGACGAGGTTAGTATCGATCTAAACTGAAGAGTATAACACTTCATAACTTTAATGAATAAGCACACAAAAAAAGACTAATCCTAACTACAAATACGTATTTCATTATTTGTAAACATTTATCATTTAATTTTTTTATTTTTATAAAGCATTTATAATGGCCGATTCATTAAAGCTATACAGTATACTATAGTTTTGGCAAGTCAGTTGGGACATCTACTTTGTGCATGACACAAGTAATTTTTCCAACAATTACTTAGATTATTTCACTTATAATTCACTGTATCACAATTCCAGTGGGTCAGAAGTTTACATGCACTAAGTTGACTGTGCCTTTAAACAGCTTGGAAAATTCCAGTAAATGATGTCATGGCTTTAGAAGATTCTGATTGACATACTTTGAGTCAATAGGTGAACCTGTGGATGTATTATTTCAAGGCATAGCTTCAAACTCAGTGCCTCTTTGCTTGACATCATGGGAAAATCAAAAGAAATCAGCCAAGACCTCAGAAAACAAATTGTAGACCTCCATAAGCCTGGTTCATCCTTGGGAGCAATTTCCAAATGCCTGAAGGTACCACGTTCATCTGTACAAACAATAGTATGCAAAATCTCAAGACATCAGTCAGGAAGGTAAAGCTTGGTCACAAATGTGTCTTCCAAATGGACAATAACCCCAAGCATACTTCCAAAGTTAGTTGTGGCAAAATGGCTTCAGGACAACAAAGCCAAGGTATTGGAGTGGCCATCACCAAGCCCTGACCTCAATCGTATAGAAGATTTGTGGGCACAACTGAAAAAGCATGTGCGAGCAAGGAGGCCTAGAAAGCTGACTCATTCACACCAGCTGTCAGGAGGAATGGGCCAAAATTCACCCAACTTATTGTGGGAAGCTTGTGGAAGGCTACCCGAAACATTTGACCCAAGTTTAAATTGTTTAAGGCAATGCTACCAAATACTAATTGAGTGTCTGTAAACTTCTTACCCACTTGGACTGTTATGAAAAAAATAAAGCTGAAATAAATCATTCTCTCTTCTATTATTCTGACATTTCACATTCTTAAAATAAAGTGGTGATCCTAACTGACCTAAGACAGGGGATTTTTACTAGGATTAAATGTCAGGAATTGTGAAAAACTGAGTTTAAATGTATTTGGCTAAGGTGTATGTAAACTTCTGACTTCAACTGTAAGTGTAACCAGCTGAAGTCACTAGGATCAGTTATCCTACGTGTGAACTGGTTGAGGTTGATTTTTTTTTGTTTAAATTAGGTGTACAACACTATGTGCAGAGTGTTCCCCCGGCGATTTGTCTTGCCTCTCAACGTCGACATGGAGACACCCTGTGGGCAAAATCTGAACACACGCCCCGACAGTACCGCCACTGCCACCAAGACTGCTAAGGACAAGGTGTGTGTACAATAATCATGCAAAAGTCCTGTTATACAGCACTGCTGAAATACAACACTCATTTTCCAATCAAGTTCATTAAACAAAAGGTTATGTGTTTAGCCTCCACATTATGTGAATATTCAGCATCAGAGCCTCACTAAACACTCTCTCTGCAGGTGTTTTGTACACATGAGGATCTGCACGATGAGGAACTCCATAAGTACGGAGGTCTCGAGTTCCCACAAATCAACTATGCCAAGTACAACACCAAACCATATCGCTACTTCTACGGTTGCGGTTTCAGACATCTAGTAGGAGACACTCTCATCAAGATGGACCTCCAAGGCAAAAGAATGAAGGTTGATTCAGTTATATTGATTCTTCCTTCCCTTTTAAACACACTGTAGAATATCTGCATCAGTAACAGTACTCTATTGCGATGAGTGATGTTAGGCCTAGGTAATATTTTGCAGTTTGATGTTAGGACGTTCAATGCTGACCTTCACACTGCGCTTTAAGGTGTGGGAGCATCCTGGACTGTACCCTTCAGAGCCTGTCTTTATACCCTTGCCTGGCGCTACAGAAGAGGATGAAGGTGTCATTATGTCTGTGGTCATCACTCCAAATAAGGTCAGTTCCCCTTTAAACACCTATGAATGTTGGTAAACAATTGTTGCACTCCTAACTCCCAATGTTAGCCTCTTAACTTAATGTAAACATGTTCTCCTTCTCAAGGACAAAAGCACGTTCCTGTTGGTTTTGGATGCCAAGACATTCAAAGAGTTGGGCAGAGCTGAGGTGCCTGTGAACATTCCCTATGGTTTCCATGGGACATTCAATTCCACTATGACTCATAGAAGACTTCTATCAGAAAAAAAATTAGGAGGCCCATCAGAGTAACAACACAAAGGTGTGAATTGTACTGTGTTCTCCATTTTTCATTTCTTATAAAGTATATCCTTTCTGATGATTGACTAGATAGCCATCAAAGCACCTTAATGTGAAGTTTACTTTAAAGCACTGTGAAACCCTTGTTAGTTCCATGCAAACAAAGAAAATGTGTGTCCACTCCTGTTTTGTGAATATATCAACCCTCTACATAAACAACTTAGAATAAAAATATGTATTAAGAAAAGTCATGGGCAACTGTTTTATCATTTTTTTCACTCACCACCAAAAAGGTCTTAATAAATCTTTCAAAAATATTATTAGAAAAAGTTAAATATAGGCTATGATAACACCACCCAATATTCCATGTGATACACAGATGAATTAGTCCTAGTCTGAATGGAATCCATTGACACGTGTGGTCACTCACACGACACAGTTACTTCCTAAAAGTTAGTTTCCTGATTGGTAATGGCTAGGCTATATTTCACTGTCTCAAGTAAAAAGGTTAACTGATTATATACATTTTCAAAGACGAGTGCTTAACTTTGGATATTGCACACACTGAAACGTCAACCTTTTAACCCTATTTATTGTTTACAGTAGGCTACAAATAAATAGCTCATATATAAAGATATTAACCACAATGGCACTCACATTTTGTTTGCCAGTGTGGGATTAAGAGTGAAGACAGTCAACATAAAAAGCATACATACAGGTAAAAATAAAAGTACTGACATGTTACTGATTGAGATCTGTGAGGAAATATTTACAAATGTCTGTAGCATGCAGGCCTGTGTAGCTAGTCTATCCCTGTAGTTTGTCAGAAATAAGAGCCAAGGTACGCCTCAAGTGTTCTTTCTTCTCTTTCAGGTGTGACTCCAAGTTTCTGGCCTCCATCAATATGTCTTCCAACTCCCTAACTTGTGAGGCATCTATTGCAGCCCTCTCACTGTAGGAAACAAAGGCACTACGTAGGATGGACATGACAGTGTGTACAGATTATTTCAAGAGAAGCATATTCACCTAATGCTTGTTTATCATAATAAAAAACTGTGTGTGTATGCAGTATGCTTGCCTGCGTCCTTAACATAATATGTGATGTGGGTTAAGTTCTGACATTTAAACACCAAAACATGACAAAGAATGGAATGAAAACCTGTTCAACACATTTGTCACATTACCTTTGTTGTACCTACCTCAACACTTCAGAGTATTTGGAAAATAGCATGTTGACCTCTCTATTTGCACCTATCATTTGAAGGAAAATAAATAGAGCCGTAATGTACATATCAATACCAGCCATTTACCAGACACTTTTATCAAAAGCAACTTAGTCATAAGCACATTCATTTTACGTACTGGTGGGTCTCGGGAATTGAACCCACTATCCTTGCGTTGCAAGCTCCATGCTCTACCACATGAGTTACATTCTATTGTTAGATAAATATTTTTTCTTGTAAATGGTATCAATTGAGCTAAACATTTATCATTCTAATCTATGAAACATAGAGATACAAATGATTCCAAACCAAATATGTGCGTACCTGCAAGTTCAGCCTCAAACAAATCTGAAGAGTATGACGCTGGTGGTTTACTACTGTGTGCTTTTTTCTTTTTTGCTGGAGAATTGTCACAATATGCAGATGTTTGTTCAACCTATTGCAATGAAAGAGAAAGGACAACTCAAATACTACAACACACGTTAACTAATAAGAAATGGACATTGATATGGTTGAGTTGAGAATAGATGTAAATACGTAAGTTAGCTAGGCTATCCCAAAGGTATGGAATACTTGTTTTTCTAATGGCCCTGAGAAGTTTATGTACTTTTCCGGCAGATAGCATAAAAACTGCAGCATTTCCTGACCTCTTGTGACAATTTTTGTTTTGGGCCTTTGTTGTCCATTCCCCTCCCTGTCGGTGGCATCACTCTGCCTGGCATTGGTCACTTAAACGTTTTTCACACTCACTGCTTGCTAAAAAGTTACGTGTAGAGATATCTGCGGTTAGCTACAATGGCTGATGAGAGACTGCATTTTAACACCGTGTAACATACTAACGTTAGCTAATGTTTCTTCGCATGTCTAACGGAACAATTCCAGCTAGCGAACAACAAGCTATCAGCTGCAGAATCAGCGCAGCTGCCCTCAACTAACAAACCCTGCTATCTAAACTAGCTAACGTTTGGTTAGCCAACGGTAGCTGGCAGGGTCTTATCGTTAGTTAACTACAATGTTTTGCTTAAACACATCCTTAATTGATGTCAAGGTCATTTACAAAAATGCGTTATGTAAAATTGAGTAGCTAGCGATCTAAAACATTAGAAAAGTAGACTTACTTTTACTTATCCGTTTGGTTTGCCAAATTCGAATTCCGATTGTTTTGCGCGAGCCAATCCGAAAGTTTCATACATTTTACGAACCTACTGTTCCTTATTATTTTATAAATCCCTCAAACTTGTGAAACTTAAAAAGTTGGAAAACATATTAGAAGTCGTGTGTCTCTGAATGTCTGTTAAAAAATAACGTCCTGGATTATTTATTTATTTATTTATTTATTTTTTTGGGGGGGGGGGGTCGCTTGGTGTTTTATTGTTTTCATTATTATTGTTGAATAAAAAAATAAATGACTAAAATACAAAAAATGACTATTATGATCTACCGCCACCTACTGTCTAGACAGTGAAGAATATTACAGACAAATCCTAAATCCTATACTCCAAATATTCAAATATCCTAATGATAGCTCTGACTATGCAACGAACCTCTGGTACTTTATATACAGTAAGTACTGATTTGGTTGATGTTTATCCTTGTGCGTTTTCAATACAGGTGCTGCCTGGCTGTCTTGTCTATAATAAAGGCAGTCTGAATTCCCCCATGTTACCTGTTAATGTATTTGACTACATCTGTATTTGAAGATAAGTGTGTTTATATGAGAAAATGAATTGCCTTTAAAATGTGTGTCTGCTGTATGAACACAACAACGACCCTCCTGATATGGCTGTTTCTGAAAAACCTGTGCCTGGTTAGCACAATTGGTATAGGGTAGCTGCAACTCCCTTCATCCTCAATGGCACAGAACCACAGATAGAACAATGAGCTGTTAAAGACCAACCCAGCCAGAGCTAGTTATAACAATATTTGACATAACTACTGAAGATTTCCTCCCCTTGCAAGGTTTATGTGCAAGCCTGGTTCACCAACAACTTCGCAGACAAGGTCAGTGTGTCAAATCGGAGGGTCTGTTGTCCAGACCTCTGGATGTCTCTATGGAGGTACCACAGGGTTCAATTCTCGGGCCGACTATTTTCTCTGTATATATCAATGATATAGCTCTTGCTGCGGGTGATTCCTTGATCCACCTCTTCGCAGACGACACCATTTTGTATACATCTGGCCCTTTTTGGACACTGTGTTAACAAACCTACAAACAAGCTTCAGTGCCATACAACACTCCTTCCGTGGCCTCCAACTGCTCTTAAGAAAATACCTAAAAAACAGTAAGCAAATTATGTTGTTAATATACTCGGTTGGAGACAACTGTCATGTTAACTCTGCATGTGATATAAGCGCAGGTTGTGTTTTTGTGCATTTTCAGTACAGTAGGTTATGTTGTGTGATTTGTCATGTCTGCCTATTGTCCAGTGGTAGGAGTGAGACCTAAGATACTTGTTTGTGTGAACATAGCTGCTCTATTCCATTCTGATCTATTCTATTCCCCTTGTAGATAATGATGATAATGGTGAATCATATACAAGGAAAAGCTGAGCTTTCTGGGGACATGATAATCTAAGCCACTGTTTTAAGCCTATGTAGTTTTTAAGCATTTTGCCCATAAACTATTTGCCCATAAACTAATTAAATCAGACAGTTGTGAATTGAATGCAATTTCCCATGTTCTTTGCTTAGCTTATATTTGTTGACAACTTTAAACACAAAACACCACACATGTGGATACAGTACAATGCCATTAAAAGCATAGAGGATAACACAAAAACGTGTAAAACGTATTTCCATTCTGGTTGTCTTGAAAATACATAAAAACAAAATATACACAAGATTATAACATGAAAACCAAATTCATCTCAAATACATCTCATCAATAGGGAGGAAACCGTATAAGGAATAAAATAGATTACCAAGTAACGTTAGTTGAAACAATTCTACTTTCTTTAAGAGAGGACATCAGTTCTGTGTGTGAATCTATGATAACAATGACAGATAAATCAGACTATCTAGAGGGACAATCAAGGCGGAACAACATTGCGGAATTGCATAATCTCCACATGAGATGTGGACAGAGACTGAGGACAAAGTGAGGGAAATGATCTCTGAGAAATTGAAGATGGACCACAGGAAGATTGAGGTGGAGAGCGCCCACAGGACTGGTAAACCCAACGCCGGACCAGGTAATAGGCTCAAGTTGATAGTGGTCAAGTTCCTGAGGTTCAAGGACAAGGTAGCTGTTCTGGAAAGAGCCAAGAACTTGAGAGGAATGTATATCTTCTTCAACGAGGACTATCCTGAAGCTGTACGCCAGAAGAGGAAAGAACTGATCCCAGCCATGAAAACTGCCAGAGCTCGTGGGGACATTGCTTACATCCGCTATGACACGCTCATTGTTCACCCTCCCTCCCAGAAGCTTGGAAGGGATAAGAGAGCCAAGCCTATGGGTTTGTAGCTTTAACCCCGCAGCACACACACACACACCAATTGATTAATGGTCTGCTGAATGTATACATATTTTTTTTATCTTGCTTTGTTTGCTCTTTTCAGTATTATGTCTATCTCTGATAAGCTACCCAGGAAAGGGCTGAAAGTAGCCCATATTAATATATGTAGCCTGAGAAATAATGTTCATGAAATCAATAACTTGCTCTAACCTAAGATAACATTCAGATATTAGACATTTCTGAGACTCAGATAATTCATTTGATGATACATCAGTAGCAATACAAGGATATAACATTATAGACGATACATACATGCTTATGGGGGAGGTGTTGCTGTATATATTCAGAGCCATATCCCTGTAATGCTTAGAGAAGATCTTATGTCAAGTGTTATTGAAGTGTTGTGGTTGCAGGTTCACTTGGCACATCTAAAGCCTTTTCTTTTGGGGCGTATCTATAGGCCACCAGGTGCTAACAGTCAGAATCTAAATAATATGTGTGAAATGCTTGATAGTGTATGTGATATAAACAGAGAGATCTACTTTCTTGGCGACCTGAATATTGACTGGTTTTCTTCAAGCTGTCCGCTCAAGAGGAAGCTTCTTACTCTAACCAGTGCCTGTAATCTGGTTCAGGTTATTAATCAACCTACCAGGGTGTTTACAAACACGACAGGAACAAGATCATCCACATGTATCGATCCCATTTTTACTAATACTGTAGAACTTTGTTCTAAAGCTGTATCTGTACCCATTGGATGCAGTGATCACAATATAGTGGCTATATCCAGGAAAGCCAAAGTTCCAACAGCTGGGCTTAAAATAGTGTATAAGAGATCATACAAAAGATTTTGCTGTGACTCTTATGTGGATGATGTTAAAAATATTTGTTGGTCGGATGTGATTAATGAGGAGCATCCAGACGCTGCACTTGATGAATTTATGCAACTATTAATGCAACTGTTAAGAAACTGACTGTTAGAACTGTCAAGGCTCCATGGATTGATGAGGAATTGTAAAACTGTATGGTTGAAAGAGATGGGGCAAAAGGAGTGCCTAATAAGTCTGGCTGCACATCTGACTGGCTGACTTACTGCAAATTGAGAAATTATGTGACTAAACTCAACAAAAAGAAGAAACTTTATCATGAAGCCAAAATCAATGATATAAAGAATGATGGAAAAAACCTTTGGAGCACTTTAAATGATATTATGGGCATAAAGACAAATTCAACTCCATCTTTCATCAAATCAAGATGGCTTACTCATCACAAAACCATTTGATGTTGCCAATTATTTGAATGATTATTTCATTGGCAAAATGGGCAAACTTAGGCAGGAAATGCCAACAATGAACAGTGAGCAATTGTATTCATGCATAAAAAAACAAATAATGAAAGAAAAGCATTGCAAGTTCAAATTTTGTAAAGTTAGTGTGTGAGAGGTGGAAAAATCATTGTTATCGATCACTAATGACAAACCTCCTGCCGTTGACTATTTAGATGGAAAGCTACTGAGGATGGTAGCTGACTCCATAGCCACTTATATTTGCCATATTTTTAATCTGAGCCTAGAGGAAAGTCTTTGTCCTCAGGCCTGGAGGGAAGCCAAAGTAATTCCGCCACCCACGAGTGGTTAAGCAACCTTTACTGGTTCTAACAGCAGACCGATAAGTTTGCTGCCAGCTCTTAGCAAACTGTTGGAAAACATTGTGTTTGACCAAATACAATGCTATTTTCTGTAAACAAATGAACAATAGACTTCCAGCATGTTTATAGAGAAGGGCACTCAACATGTACTGCACTGACACAAATGACTGATGATTGGTTGAAAGAAATAATAATAAGATATTATTATAATAAGAAGATTATAATAAGAAGATAATAAGAAGATTGTGGGAGCTGTACTTTTAGATTTCAGTGCAGCCTTTGATATTATTGACCATAACCTGTTATAGAAACAACTTATGTGCTATGCCTTTTCAACCTCTGCCATAATGTGGATTCAGAGCTATCTATCTAATAGAACTCAAAGGGTTTTCTTTAATGGGCGCTTCTCTAATGTCAAACATGTAAAGTGTGGTGTACCGCAGGGCAACTCTCTAGGCCCTCTACTCTTTTCTATTATTACCAATGACCTGCAACTGGCATTAAACAAAGCATGTGTGTATATGTATGCTGATGATTCAACCATATACGCATCAGCAACCACAGCTAAGGAAGTCTCTGAAACCCTTAACAACGAGTTAAGGGCCAGTAATAACAAAGGCCAGTAATAAACTGGTCCTGAACATCTCTAAAACTAAGAGCTTTGTATTTGGTTAAAATCATTCCTTAAGTGCTAGACCTCAGCTGAATCTGGTAATGAATGGTGTGGCTGTTGAACAAGTTGAGGAGACTAAATTACTTGGAGTTACCTTAGATTGTAAACTGTCATGGTCAAAACATATAGATTCAATGGTTGTAAAGATCCCATCTTTACAACCATTGAATCTATATGTCTAGCCGTAATAAAGAGATGCTCTGCTTTTTTCACACCATACTCAAAAAGCTAATTCTGCAGGCTCTAGTTTTGACTAATCTTGATTATTGTCCGGTCGTGTTGTCCAGTGCTGCAAGGAAAGACCTAGTTAATCTACAGCTGGCCTAAAACAGAGCGGAACGTTTTGCTCTTAATTGTAATCAGAGGGCTGATATAAATACTATGCATGCCAGTCTATCTTGGCTAAGAGTTGAGGAGAGACTGACATCACCTCTTCTTTTTATAAGAAACATTAAAATGAATTGTTGCATAGTCAACTTACACACACACAGCTCTGACACACACACTTATCCCACCAGACATGCCACCAGGGGTCTTTTCACAGTCCCCAAATCCAGAACAAATTCAAGAAAGCGTACAGTATTATATAGAGCCCTTATTGCATGGAACTTCCTTCTATCTCATATTGCTCAAATAAACACCAAATCTGGTATCAAATAACAGATAAAGCAACACCTCGCGGCGCAACGCCTCTCCCCTATTTGACCTAAATAGTTTCTGTGTAAGCATTGACATGTAAGCTATGTGTGCCTTTATAAAAAAAATCTAAGAACGGTACATTTCAAAAGTGCTCAACAAATAGCTATATTGACTACGTCCATCCTAGCTCGCTCATTAATGTCTTAATCGAAATTGCATTTTATCTGCTCGTCGTCCCCTCATGCCATAGTTTGTACATCTCAATTGTCATTAGAAACCACTTTTGTTATAGCAAGTCGGCCATATAAGCTGTTTTTTTAAAGGCAGTAAATGAGGCTGAATTAACTGTTTCGCTGCCAGACAATACTCTGTCTGATAGCCATTTGTAGCAGTGGAATTGTGCAGTTAATGTATTGTTTAGTGTTGTGTAGTGGCTTTGCTGGCATGCATCCCACTTATTTTTCATAATTTAGATAAACAGCATTGGTTGTATATCATGTTGGATATTTTTCAAGTACATCCACTCATTCAAGATACAAAGAAGTCGCTAACAATGGGCAAATTCATTTTCCATTGCCTGGTGCCGGGTGTGAGCGGAGTTAAATGTTATTTATACATTCCATTGGTCCTTAACCAAAATCTCCACCAACCCGAGGCTCTGGGCCATGCAAAACGAACTCGACCAATGCCACGAGCAGAATTTGCTTAGGGAGGTGGGTGATGGGGGACGTGCCTCCTACGCTTACTCCAATCGCCACTCGAATAAGCTCTTCTCGTTACCTAAACGAAACATACACAAACATGGCGACAAGACAGACACTCAAGATGCTGTCTCCTCTTAGGTTTACAATATATTTGTTATTTTTATTTTCTCCCGGGACATTTTCTTCCACCCTTCGTCTGCATCGAGACCAGCGTTTCTTGCTACCGCAGGACAGGGGTTTTTCTACGGTTAACGCAAAGGAAGAATTTATCCATGGAATAGGCGCGGATGCGAAGCGACGAGCGGCACGTAGTGCAAGGGAAGACATGGCTTCGGGCATGTATCAGCATCGCAATCGGCGGAGTGCAGTTCAACCACCCGTGCCAAAGGTGTATGGACAGGTAAAGCATTACTTCTCCAGTAGTAACTACACTTCTACTGAAAGCAGGTCTCACGTCACGATCGGAAGGCTATCCTAAGTTAGCTACAGTAGCTAGTTAGGTTTAGCAGCTAGCTAGTTTAGTAACGGACCTCAGCAGCCTATATGGCTTTCTCATTTCATGCGACCCTTGACGAGGAGAGGCGAAGCGCAAATAACCAAAGTCAAGCTGTTGAAGTCAGTCTAGCTTCTTGCCAAGTGTGTGATTATCAGTACCACTGTAGCTAGGTAGATACTATACTTTTTTAGAACAGACTGTCCCCTTTCAGCATACGATGCCATGGCGAGCTCTTTCTTCCCAATGTAACCTATTCAATGGCATAACCTATTCAATTACGTTACTCTATCTAGTAAACAAACCCTCCGTTTTAAAGTCTACCTACAGACCGACACACATGTATTGCACGAAGTCTTTGAATTATCTTCTTGACCAACCCAATCCAGTAATTTATTTTATCTGACCAGTTTTTCCTGAAACCTGGTGATCATAGCATGTCACCACAATCACACAGTTTTGTCTGGAAAATACAAATGACAGTATACATAAATTTAGCAGTAACACACATCATCATCGCTGGGTGACAGACATCAACAACAATATAATTCTAATTAGCCAAGACTGACACAATCGAGTCTTCCCAATGTGGAGATGCATGCCTTAGTGGAGGCTGCAAATGTTGTGAAGAGCCAATAGTGGCAGTCTTTGCAAATTTGATTTGTGACATGGTTGATTTTTGTAAGACATCGAAGGCTCCTTGCTGAGTTTCTCTATAATGTGATTTCTTATTCATCACGGTAGTCTGCTCTTCAGTATTCACTGCATTCCAAACATCCTCAAATTGGAACAGAAATGGTTGCTTATGTGATCAAGTTTGGAATTCCTCTGCTGGTCAGGTGTCATGTTTTGTTCTGGAGGGTGTTCATTGAATCGGATGTGTATTTAGGTTAACTGTAGGCAAGGTTATGTCTTCTTGGAATGAGAGTAAGCTGTTGTTTAGCCCCCCCCCCCCCCCCCCCTTCAGAAATATCCCCAAATAGCACGCAATTTTTTGCACAGAACAGAAAATAAACACTGACAGTGTCTCCTCACACACCCATTCCCCTAACTATGAAAGCCAATTTCTTCAGGGATTAAATGGCTTTTTTTTCATTAGATAGGGCACCCATGGGATTTAGCCTAGAAGTTTCTAAAGGTGCTCCAGCGAAAGTTCACAGAAAGGTACATACTTTGTTTATAAATAAGGTAGGCTTTTTGTAGCAACTGTAGGGCTGTTATTTTGGCATTTAAGTTCAAGTAAGCTTCCAGTCCCCTTTCCCTAACCATACTGAGCTATATAGATCCAGATATATTTCTCCCTTTTTAAATTGAATTGTTGTACAAATCTGTATTGGATGTTGTCAGTGTGTGTGAAATCTGGATTACAGTTAATCAATTTCTTAGTTTAAGAACTAGGAATGTGGCTTTAGAGTTCCAGCTAATTGACCAAAAATATAGCCATCTTTCCTGATAAGTAGAAAAAACAAACTCTGAGACATGACTTCCTGTAAAACCCTGAGTCATTCGGTGGAGGCAGTCACGGAGGGGGCTGTATTGTGAAATTCAAGCAGGGAGTGTGACTGAAACCTGCCTTGAGCATCTGCCAGTCGAGATTCTCACTCAAAACAAACAAGAGAGCCAGGCCTCAGTCCTGTTCAGCAGAGACAGAACCAGAACATCTTGAAACGCAGAGGTCATACCTGAACTTGTCCAATGGTGGTTTTGTGTTGCTTTGCAAATTGTTTTGCTAGTGCGTGCCCTACTCAAAACACCCCTGATGTCGCTCAATCTATCCCGTCAACCGTTTCCCACAGTTCACAAACATATCCAGGGAAATAACATGGCACACTCTAAAGGTGTGTAGCAAGCAGGATCTGGTTCCCTGCCACATGACCCAATGTAAACAGATCCAACAGGGTTTGTGCATAAGACCACAATACAAGTGTCATGTGCCATGGTGATGTTTGGCTTGGGGAATTCTTGGCTGTACTCATTTTCCTCATTCGTGTTCATAGTTGTCATTATGTCACACGTAAGGAGCCTTGATGAATATATTTGACTATACTACTATGGTGCCTGGACTTGTTCTGATGCCTAATTCTATGAGCCTGTGTGAGCAAGAAGGATACATATGTTTACAGTTTTGTGTTGAGTTTCGATATATTAGGCCTAATGTAGTAGGACAACTGATACTGTTTGCTAACTGCAGCAAAGCGAGTGCTGGGTAAAAATAGGTGCTATGGTAATCAATGAGAATCCTGATCATCTTTATTTCGGTGTGTGAGTGTGTGAGTGAGTGAGCTGGCGAGCGATAGAACAAGCATTGGCAAGTTATACCAGCTTGGTCCCCTTCAAACATTTAATTTGTTTTATTTTGTGTTTGTATATAATTTACTACAGTCTGTCACAGTCTATGACAGATCCTTTCAGGACTACAATTACAGACTAGTCTTTGACCCTTCAAACACACACTTACTCTTTCGCATTGAATTTACTGCAAGTTGCAGTAACTAAGGTGAACAATGCAGATATGGAAAAGGTATGTCCAAACGGGTATTTTCACTGCTGTGCGTGTGTTTGTGAGTTGCATTTCAGCTGACTCGTCTCTCAAGGCCAGATGATAGACGTACTAAATCACCTGAATGAATGAATGTGTTTGTGCAGCACTAACTTAACCTCCCGAAGAACACACACACACACACACAGAGGTATGTCTAACTATGCTTGTTAGGCCTTTTTGGGGACCGACAATTGATTTGCGTTCAAAATCGTATTTTCCCTGACCTTTCCTTAACCCTATTCCAACCTTAAACCTAAGCCTAAAATTGTGGACTGGCAAAATGTCCTCACTTCTCTGAATTTTTGTTGGTTTGCTATTCTTGTGAGGACTTCTGGTACTCACAAGTATAGTAAAATGTGTACACACACACACACACACACACAAAGCTCACCTGAAGTCTCTCTTCAAGCTTGTTTCTCACATTTGACCCCAAAAGAATGTGCCAGGCACTCACTAATGTTTTGCTGTCTAGCTACTCTTCAGCTGGCAACAGCATCGAGACATTCAGCATGATCTGCCATGTTAACCCACTTATCATTCAGCCTTGTGAAGAAGGACTCTAGTCTCTGTCAAGGAGGCTACTTCAGAGATTCCACAGAGCAGAGCAGACCTTTACATAACATAGCCGAGCCCAGACTTCACCATGGGGAGATAAACTAGCCTATAACACATTGATATCAGGGCCTGTCGCAGCTAGTTGGTCATCATTCAGTGTATATAACAGAAAAAATAACTATTGTGCAGCATGACTATCACAGACAGTGGTGCAATTGGGCTGCAATCCAACCAAAAATACACACTGGTAGATTGAAAATGCAAATGTAATGAATGCCAGTTCTGCAGCAGGCGGATGATGTCATCGTCGGTTCAGCTCCGCTCCAACGGTGACACTCTTTCAGCAGTGGTTCATTCTGCTCTCTTGAATAATGAAGGAGAACATGGTGGGGAGATGTAAATACTCTCCCTATTTCACAGGAGTTTTTCTTTGCTTGTTGTTGAGGAAACAGATTGACGTAGAAGCACCAAGGTTGTGTTTAGTTGTACACAAAACCATTTTGCCACTGGAAACGAAAATGAGTGTTTCTTGGACAAGTTCAGGTATTAGCCTACCTCCCTGTTTCACTCGTTTCAAAACAATTTCTCTACTGAACACACCCATGCTTCTCAAAGAAGGGAGGGTACACGAGGGGAGAAAAAGAGAAAAAAATATTTTTGGGGCACCACAAAAGCGTCTCCTGGATTACCAATGAAAACAATTTTGAGGAGAGTCCAGATTGATGTGACTGATATGCCCAGTTGTGTGCTTTTCAGTTTGCACTGATGGAATCAGCATTGACCAGTCTCCTTCAGACACTCGGCAATGGCTTTTTTGTAAGGCATGGTTTGTGTGCTTCCTTTTCCATTCTGATAGGGTTTTTCAACTGACATCAATCTAGCTTTGTCCAGATAGTGCAAAAGGATCATGAGCCGTGAGCTATGGACAGATTAATTTACTGTTCCTCTCTGGTGAGTTTCAAGGTTTGTCAGAGATAATAATGTTGAATAATTTGGGGCTTGTTAGATGCTTCCAGAGCTTATGTCAATGCACTAGTGCAAAGGAATGAGTAGTGTTAGAATCCCTGGCACTTGCTTGGTAAAGACTGATGGTTGCTATTGTATGACCACCCGTCCTAATGCCCCAGTGACCAACATGCTGCCTAAGAAACCGATGTACTGAGTCACTTCTTTCTTTGACACTTTTAACTATCACACTAGCAGACTCAACATCTGGAATCTTGACTATCTATGCTAAAAACCGTTTGGTAGAGCTAAACAGGACTCTTTATCGCTATTATCAACGTTAGGCACATTTTCAGGCCCAGCATTTACATTTTCAAGGCCTCAATTGGAGCAGTTCTATCACAGAGTTTCTTAACTTAGAGGTGCAACGTCGCAAGACTTCTGGGAACGAAAATAACTTTATGTCGAAGGAGGGCCTTTGATTTGACGGCCTGCACATGCGCAGTTCGGCGCGAGACGACCGTTAGACCCCACGACGTGTTTCTACGCATGAGCTTAGCTAGCCAACTTCACGGAACTGGAGCTAGTTGGAGTGAGGCTCATGTCATTACCTGATGTTAATGGCCGATTTTGTTGTCGAGCTCGGCCGGAGGAATAGATTGTGTCTCATGCTGCCATTTGCAGCAGTTTACCAGTGCCATCACTCTCCTGATTCAGCGGTGTCAGGAGGACCACACCGGCACCCTTTTACATGGTCCGCCGGCAACGAGGCTTAAACGGCTCTGAGATTTACCGCAGAGTCATCTCAGCCTCGAAGACGGCCTTGCCTTTGACTCAGCTGACCTCCTGGGACGTGTTCAGTAGGGCCCACCATAGCGAAATGTTTTAAAACCTTCTGAATGAGCGTTTCGTATTAGACAAGTCCAGTTAGTAGAAGTGTTCAACTCTGTTTCTCAGGCAATGAGAATGTTAAATGACATGGAATGAGTTACCTTATTACAATGTTCATGCTGAAATCATGCTTATACACACAACAAATTCTTGTAGGCTATTTTGTAGCAATTTGCAGCAGAAATCACATTCCATTACTAAGTCTATTAGCCATAGTACCAATAGTTGGTGTAAAGTTACCACTGAAAGAAGAGGAACGTTTGTTTATCATTTATACAGAAATGACAGTCTTTGTGTTGTCCAAGTCTGAAGAAATACTGTAGTATAGGGAGAAAACTGAGCTTTTTAAAGACTCACAGCCCCCTGCAGAATGATAAATGAAGTATGAGAGAGGGGAGCGCTTGGATGAGAGGTAAAGGCAGTGGGATTTAAAATGACATACTTTTTGGGGATTCACACTTCACAGACTTATTTTCAGAGCTGCACCAATGGAGCGTTGGCGTTTTAATTGACCTGTGCCTTCTGCTTTTACACTACTACATCTACCACAAGCACTTAGTATAGGAGCATTGTGTTGTTTCAATGGACACAGTGTAGGCCTCTGACGGTGGGCAATGTGATGTAAAGCTGGTCACTGCTTGTTTTCACTGTCTCTCTCTCTCTCACACACACACACACTCACACTCACACAAAGAGCGGGAGAGGAGCCTTTAGCAAGGTGCTCCTCGCAAGGTCATAACAATAACGCCACGAAGTGCATTGCCATAGTAACGTGCATCAGTAAGCTTACCCAGATAAAATCATGAATAAAGAAAAGCACGACAGCTCTGTTCAATACACCAGACACAGCCAGGCAAGGTACCGCAACCTTTCACGGAGGGATTTCTACCAGCTAAGAAGATGCCGGAAACCCAGCAAAATCATTACAATGTCTAGCTGATATCAAATTTGTTATGAAATGCCATTATGGTCCAAGGACGTTTATCGGAGATAAAAGTGACTGTAATCTATCAGATAGTTGCCTAATTCATTGGCCTCGTGTTGAGCTGCATTTTGATGAAGCAGAACAAAAATGCATTCGGTCAGTTGAGTGACTGTTCTTTTCTTTGCAGGCCAACCTGAACGATTCCCACAACCAGATGGTGGTGCACTGGGCCGGGGAGAAGAGCAATGTCATCGTGGCGCTGGCCAGAGACAGTGTCGGAGCCACAGGTCCCAAGACTAGCTCGGTGAGTACACAGTAGTACACTTCCTGCGAATACAGTAGTACACTTCCTGCGAATACAGTAGTACACTTCCTGCGAATACAGGGGTACACTTCCTGTGAGTATACTAATGTAGAAGCCTACATTTCCTGTAAGTACATTAACACACCTTGTGTGCGGGATGGGGATCCACAATCACGCGAAACAAACATATCCATGAACCTATCCACCACTACATAGCATAACGCCTGCATGTTGCTTTACAGCCGTGCTGTTTTCGGACGCTTTGAATCTTCTTCTTCCCTCTCAGTTCACACTGCCCTCTTTTCAATCTTACTATGGACTGTACATTTCAGATCCCCCCCCCCCCCCCATTCAAATGAAGACTCCTTTGTTCAAGGTACCATGGCAGAAATGACAATACTGGTTTACCCACAGTTTGGTTGTGTAATGTAGTGTTTGTGTATCCATGTGTGTTTGTGTGCGTGCATGTTATTGTGTGTGCACATGGGAGCCCATTGGTCAGTGACAGGCCACATGATGTCAGTGCTGCGAGGCCCAGACCTGTTCCACTGTGCTAATGAGATGGCCTGCCTGCCAGCCGTGCGCTTCCACTCCTCTCCTCGATCAGATTCACTGAGCCATGGATGAATCCCTCCATCTGTTACATCTATCTCTCTCTACTCTTTCTGCTTTTGATGATATCAGCTCCCTATGCTGTCTGATACT
This sequence comes from Oncorhynchus mykiss, assembly GCF_013265735.2. Lineage (NCBI taxonomy): Eukaryota > Metazoa > Chordata > Actinopteri > Salmoniformes > Salmonidae > Oncorhynchus > Oncorhynchus mykiss. The sequence continues at coordinate 15,153,730 of NC_048591.1, read as the reverse complement.
GATGCTCAGCCTACAGTAACCCAACCCCCACTGCTTTTGTGCACAGTGTATGAAAGACCTCCTGTCCTCAAGGGGTTATTAATTAACTTGAGATGTGATGCCCTTTGAAAAACAAGTTGTTTATACTAAACCGCAGAGATACCACTGGTGAAGGACAGTTTGTTTGAACAAGAATTGTTAGTTTTGTGTCTCTCTTCACTCCCAGTTCAGTACGTTCCTCGACATAACTTCCAGTCGGCGTTGTGGGCTTTGTGTGCTGTTCTCTGTGGTCTGAGCTCCTTGGTCTCTGGCACTCTGATGGGAATCTGAGAGCTCTGACCTCACTCATGTATTGTCTCGGGTAGAGTCTACAGGACAGAACAGAACAGCATGGAACACTGAACACCTCTTAACATTCTGGATTGGAGTTCTCTCTTAAAGGAACTACAGTTCCACTCTGTAGTCAGTTAGCATAGACAAAGCTTTTTCCTAAGTATTGTGTTTCTCTCCGTAGATGGAAAGTCTAGCTACTGCCTAAATGCTTTGATTCCTTTTACAGAGTCAGTTAATGGCCTCCCTCCCAATACACCATTCTAAAATCATTTTGTCCTCTACTAGAAATAAAATAAATCGAACTTGACAACGCCTAATTTTTCCTGTCCATAAAGCATCACATCCAAAAGTACTATGATAGCAGATTTCACTTGTTACCGTGTGCCATCACTTCCATGTTCTCACCTCGTTCCTCTCTCCTCTGTCACATGGTAGGTGTACGTGTCTTCCGACTATGGAACCAGCTTCTCCCCCATCTCAGAGAGGTTTCAGCTGAGTGGGGAGAAGGAGAAAGAGGGGAACAAGCAGGTCATCTCCCAGTTCTACCACAGCCCCGCTGACAATAAGAGGGTAAGTGGCTGAAGACCATATAGGTACCATAGAGTGTACAAAGCATTAGGAACACCTTCCTAATATTGAGTTGCATCTTCTTTTGCCCTCAGAATAGCCTCAATTTGTCTTGGCATGGACTTTACAAGGTGTTTAAAGTGTTCTGCAGGGATGTTGGCCCATGTTGACTCCAATGCTTCCCACAGTTGTGTCAAGGTGGCTGGATGTCATTTTGGTGATGGACCATTATTTTGGTGATAGACCATTACACATTTAAAAAAATATTTTTCCCCCCTTTTCTCCCCAATTTTGAACTTGTTACATCGTTGAAACTCCCCAAAGGGCTCGGGAGAGGTGAAAGGTGTAGTCATGCTTCCTCCAAAACATGACTTGCCTAACCGCGCTCCTTAACACCCGTCAGCTTAACCCGGAAGCCAGCCGCACCAATATGTTGGAGGAAACACCATTCAACTGGCAACCGAGGTCAGCCCGCAGGCACCCAGCCCGCCACAAGGAGTTGCTAGGGCGCGACTGAGCCAAGTAAAGCCCACCCGGCCAAACCCGGACAACGCTGGGCCAATTGTGCGCTGTCCTACGGGACTCCCGGCCACGGCCGGTTGTGGCACAGCCCGGGAATGAACCCGGGTCTATAGTAACGCCTGTAGCACTATGATGCAGTGCTTTACATGCTGACCAAACTGCTCGCGTCCAAAATAAATGTACAAATACATGTTATTCATCATTGCACCCACACTGCTTGCGCATGACAGCGAGCGTCTGCCTGGCCAGGCGCTAAAATAGAAGTTGGTTCTATTTGTGACGCTCAACCCGTTGCAAGTCCTGCCTCTCAAATCTCCTCATTGGTTTTAAGAAGCATATACCCACGTGGGTGATTGAAAGATGAACGTAGGTCCACACTCCGGTAGGTTGTAGTAATGCTGTGAAGTTGGTTTCCATCCGCCATATAAAGTCCAAAGAAGAAAAATAAGCCTTAAGGAAGGAGGAGAGATGACGAGAAACTAATTCGGTTTACCGTTTTATCTGTGGATTAATTGTTGGAGTAAAGGACCTTGTGCATTTCAGGTAAAATAACAACCCAATGTTTATATACGGTAATGTTCCCTGGCTGCTGGAGAGAGAGGTCATGAGCAGATGAGCTCCTGCATTTTTCAGCATGTTTTTACAAAAAAATTGATTTAGTCAGGGACATATACAGGATGATACCCTCACTCCAGATCAAAACTCAAAATCTACAACCTGATTGTGGACAAGATTACCTGGAAGGATTAATACACCATCCAACCTGGAATACAACTTCATTTAGCACTGAGGTGTGAAGTGAGAGGTGTCGAAGCCTTTGAGCCCAACAAATGGCAGGCTACCCCACCCAAATCCAGAGGCCTTGAAGCCAACTCCTGCTGTTCAGAGACCATCCACGGGTACTGTTACCCCCACCACACTCCCCCCTCTCTCCAGAGCTTTCACTCACCTCCAGCATACAGGCACTGTTGGAGCGAGTGACTCTGAACTTACAATGGCTAGCCCCAAGTTGTTATATATTTTTTTCTTGTGCATTTTGCTATTTCCCTCATGACGTCTGCATGCTTTGTTGACTATGAACTTTCTTGTTTACCCAACCGTGGGGGAGACTATGCTTGTTCCCACATTCGGGATTCTGACTCTATTGGTTACACAGACTTTTGACCTCCCTCCGGCTTTGTATTCATGTTACCTGATGAAATTGCTGTATAATGTGATCTTGTTGCCATCTAATGCACATTCAAATGTCATAAATCAACACTGCAGAGCTCTCCCTGTCCTCTGCTGTGCCTTGATTGTATTACTGTTGATGATATCTGGAAATGTGCATGTACACCCTGGCCCATCTACTGTTGCTAGCCCCAATTCTGACTTGTGCTCTATCTGTTGCACTGATTTCTGCTCTAGTAAAAGCCTGGGTTTTCTGCACGTTAAAACCGCCATAAAAAAAGCAAGACTACGGTTTGCAACTGCACATGGGGACAAAGATTGTACTTTTTGGAGAAATGTCCTCTAGTCTGATGAAACAAAAATATAACTGTTTGGCCATAATGACCCAACCGTGAAGCACGGGGGTGGCAGCATCATGTTGTGGGGGTGCTTTGCTGCAGGAGGGACTGGTGCACTTCACAAAATAGATGGCATCATGAGGCAGAAAAATATGTGGATATGTTGAAGCAACATCTCAAGACATCAGTCAGGAAGGTAAAGCTTTGTCGCAAATGGGTCTTCCAAATGGACAACGAGCCCAAACATACTTCCAAAGTTGTGGCAAAATGGCTTAAGGACAACAAAGTCAAGGTATTGGAGTGGCCATCACAAAGCCCCGACCTCAATCCTATAGAACATTTGTGGGCACAACTGAAAAAGCATATACGAGCAAGGAGGCCTAGAAACCTGACTCAGTTACACCAGCTCTGTCAGGAGGAATGGGCCAAAATTCACCCAACTTCTTGTGAGAAGCTTGTGGAAGGCTACCTAAAACGTTTGACCCAAGTTAAACAATTTAAAGGCAATGCTACCAAATACTAATTGAGTGTTTGTAAACTTCTGACCCACTGGGAATGTGATGGAATAAATAAAAGCTGAAATAAATAATTTTGTCTACTATTATTCTGACATTTCACATTCTTAAAATAAAGTGGTTCCTAACTGACCTAAGACAGGGAATATTTACTAGGATTAAATGTCAGGAATTGTGAAAAACTGAGTTTAAATGTATTTGGCTAAGGTGTATGTAATCTTCCGACTTCAACTGTATATGCAGATGATACAGTCTTCTACTCAGCTGGCACCTCCCCGGATTTTGTGTTATCCTCCACAAACACCCGTTCTGCCATTCACATTCTGTTAAAGGTCCCCAAAGCACACACATCCCTGGGTCGCTCTTCTTTTCAGTTCGCTGCAGCTAGCGACTGGAACGAGCTGCAACAAACACTCAAACTGGACAGTTTTATCTCAATCTCTTCATTCAAAGACTCAATCATGGGCACTCTTACTGACACTTGTGTGTATTGTTGTCTCTACCTTCTTGCCCTTTCTGGTGTTGTCTGTGCCCAATAATGTTTGTAACCTGTTTTGTGCTGTTACCATTTTGTGCTGCTACCATGTTGTTCTGCTGCTATGTTGTGTTGCTACCATGTTGTTGTCATGTTGTGTTGCTGCCATGTTGATCAATAATGGATCTTATCTTTCACCTGGATTCACCTGGGTAGTCTATGTCACGGAAAGGGCAGGTGTTCCTAATGTTTTGTACACCCACTGTGCAGTATGATGATAAAAGGCCTGTCTCTATATTGCAAACTGCCCTGTTACAGAGGGGTTTTATTATGTTTTCAAAGTATGAGTGTATAGCTCTTTTTCATATGTTCTCCCACCTCCTCAAAACCAGCGTAAGGCACATAACGTTATTGAGCTTGTGGTTTCTAAGGGTTGATTTAGGTGTATATAGTGTCTGTGGGTGTGTGCTTGTGTACATGCGTAGTTATCACTCTTGAGCTCGAGATTGTTCGATGCAGTGCCGTGAGGTTTGGTGCGGTGACGTGTTCGATTATGTCTCACTGTGTGCCGGTGAGTCATAGCCCTGGCCCCGCCCCCATTCCACCTGGCACTCAGCCCAGTGGAGGTTATTTCCAGGTGCATGGGAAACGCAGTTTGTCAGTCTCTGTAGGGGCTGCAGGCTGGGGCCATCCGTCTGCAGATAAGAGAGAGAGGCAGGGCTGCCTGGTATAACAGCAGGAGGATGTCACCGTCTCAGTCTGCAACATGCTCCCAACATCATGGAGATGATTACCATGGGAAATTAGTGGTTTCTTCTCATGTGCACGCTGAGCTGTGAATTCCGGGCCCGTATTTAGCAAGCCTCTTCAGAGTATGAGTACAGATCTAGGATCAATTAATCTCTGTCCATAATAAGCGGATTCATTATGATTTAAAAGGTAAAAACTGATCCTAAATCTCCTTCTCTAGACACTTGATAAATATGGGTCCGTCTAGCCTCCCCTTTATAGAAAGCATATGATGAAGTGTCTGAGAGCTAAATTGCAGTGATCACTTTAGGTAGTGATTTATGAATGAAGCGGGATCTGAGATAATGAATGGTTAGCCTATAGCATAACCCGCTGTCTAACATTACATGTAGGCCCTATCCTTATACACCAAGTCTGACTGGTTATGGATCTGCCTATTTATAACATTATCTTCATAGAAACATTCACCCGTTTTGATGTTACATAATTGTTGTGCATGTCTGAGCGATGTTCTATCTATTCCCGGGGTCATTTCATGTTTTCATGTGTATAGTACTCAAGTACTCAACCCCCTGAGTCAATACATGTTACAATCACCTCTGGCAGCAATTGCAGCTGTGAGTCTTTCTGTGTAAGTTTCTAAGAGCTTTGCACACCTGGATTGTTCAATATTTGCACAATATTATTCTCTGTCAAGTTGGTTGTTGATCTTCGCTAGACAGCCATTTTGTCACGCCCTGACCTTATTATTCTTTGTTTTCTTTATTATTTTGGTTAGGTCAGGGTGTGACATGGGTGATGTATGTGTTTTTGTCCCTGTCTAGGGGTTTTGTATGTCTATGGGTGTTTTACTTGTCTAGGTGTTATGTATGTCTATGGTTGCCTAGATTTGTTCTCGATTAGAGGCAGCTGTTTATCGTTGTCTCTGATTGGGAACCATATTTAGGCAGCCATATTCCTTGGGTATTTCGTGGGTTATTGTCTATGGTTAGTTGCCTGTGTCTGCACTTGTTTGTATATAGCGTCACGTTCGTTTTGTATAGTTTGTTCTGTTTATTAACGAAGAAACACTAAACAATGTATTCACATCACGCTGCGCCTTGGTCTCCTCCATTCAACGAACGTAACACATTTTCATGTCTTGCCATATCTTTTTCAACTAGGCCACTCGTGACCATTCAATTTCATCTTGGTAAGCAACTCCAGTGTATATTTGGCCTTGTCTTTCAGGTTATTGTCCTGCTGAAAGGTGAATTTGTCTCCCAGGTTTTTCTCTAGAATTTTGCCTGTGCTTAGCTCTATTCAGTTTATTTTTATCCTAAAAACTCCCTAGTCCTTGCTGATGACAAGCATACACGTAACATGATGCAGCCACCACCATGCTTAAAATATGAAGAGTGGTACTCAGTGATGTGTTGTGTTAGATTTTCCCCAAACAAAACGCGTTGTATTCAGGCCACATGTTTTGCAGTTTTACTTTAGTGCTTTGTTGCAAACAGAATGCATGTTTTGGAATCATTTATTCTGTACAGACTTCCTTCTTTGTCTTTTAGGTTAGTATTGTGGAGTAGCTACAATGTTGTTGATCTTTCCTCAGTTTTCTCCTATCACAGCCATTAAACTCTTGTTGTTTAAAGTCACCGTGGCCTCATGGTGAAATCCCTGAGTGGTTTCCTTCATCTCTGGCAACTGAGTTAGTAAGGATGTCTGTATCTTTGTAGGGACTGAGTGTATTGATACACCATCCAAAGTGCAATTCATAACTTCACCATTCTCAAAGGGATATTCAATGTCTGCTTTTATTTTACCCATCTACCAATAAGTGTCCTTCTTTGCAAGGCATTGGAAAACCTCCCTGGTCTTTTTGTTTAAATCTGTGTTTGAAATTCGCTAATCGACTGAGGGACCTTACAATTATCTGTATGTGTGAGGTACAGAGATGAGGTAGTCATTCAAAAATCATGTTAAACACTATTATTGCACACAGAATGAGTCCCTGCAACTTATTATGTGACTTGTTAAGCACATTTTTACTCCTGAACTTATTTAGGCTTGCAATAACAAAGGGGTTGAATAATTATATATATTTGTAATATTAATTTGTCAGGTTTCTACTCCCCCCCCCCCCCCCCCCCCCTCCCCCACTTTGACATTATGCTGTATTGTGTGTAGGCAGTGACACAAAATCTCAATTTAGTGAATATGAAATTCAGGCTGTAACACAACAAAAAATGTGTAGAATGTCAAGAGGTGTGGATACTTTCTGAAGGCACTGGATCTGGTGATATAACAGTGGAGTAAGTCCCTGATGTTTCTCTCTGTGATGTGCTGTACATGTGGGACCTACTATGTCCTAGTCGGGACTCATCTACAGTATGAGATATCATTTCAGCTTTTGATCGTCATCTCATAGCGTCCATCTATTTCACTACCTCCCGCTCGGTGCCTTGCGCTACAGAGCTTTTGTTCTCACAGGGGCTCTGTCCCATTTCCAAATGGAAGCCATTGAGAATAGAGGAGTTATTGGGAAGGCAGCTAAAAAATAGATGAAAGGAAGGAGTGATAAAATGGGTTTATAGCTCTGTATAATTGCGTAATCTGAATTTCTAATTAGGCATTTCAAATTAAATATCTCTTGACTAGTTCTGTGAATATTTTTAGATTTTGGGGGTAGGGATGTTTGCAAACTCTTTTGAATTAGCGAGACTAGAGATATCTGGAATTGAGATATTAGGCCAGTTCTTGCTATTCTAGTTTGTTGAAATCAGTCAGGCTTGACGTTTATTCACTTCGGAAAGATGCAGGTGCAAATAGAAATGTTATGTATAGAGCAATAATGAATCCCTGTTCTACTATCTATTCTACAAAATATACACTGCTCAAAAAAATAAAGGGAACACTTAAACAACACAATGTAACTCCCAAGTCAATCACACTTCTGTGAAATCAAACTGTCCACTTAGAAAGCAACACTGATTGACAATACATTTCACATGCTGTTGTGCAAATGGTATAGACAACAGGTTGAAATTATAGGCAATTAGCAAGACACCCCCAATAAAGGAGTGGTTTTGCAGGTGGTGACCACAGACCACTTCTCAGTTCCTATGCTTCCTGGCTGATGTTTTGGTCACTTTTGAATGCTGGCGGTGCTTTCACTCTAGTGGTAGCATGAGACGGAGTCTACAACCCACACAAGTGGCTCAGGTAGTGCAGCTCATCGAGGATGGCACATCAATGCGAGCTGTGGCAAGAAGGTTTGCTGTGTCTGTCAGCGTAGTGTCCAGAGCATGGAGGCGCTACCAGGAGACAGGCCAGTACATCAGGAGATGTGGAGGAGGCCGTAGGAGGGCAACAACCCAGCAGCAGGACCGCTACCTCTGCCTTTGCGCAAGGAGGAGCAGGAGGAGCACTGCCAGAGCCCTGCAAAATGACCTTCAGCAGGCCACAAATGTGCATGTGTCTGCTCAAACGGTCAGAAACAGACTCAATGAGGGTGGTATGAGGGCCCAACGTCCACAGGCGGGGGTTGTGCTTACAGCCCAACACCGTGCAGGACGTTTGGGCATTTTCCAGAGAACACCAAGATTGGCAAATTCGCCACTGGCGCCCTGTGCTCTTCACAGATGAAAGCAGGTTCAAACTGAGCACATGTGACAGACGTGACAGTCTGGAGACGCCGTGGAGAACGCTCTGCTGCCTGAAAAATCCTTCAGCATGACCGGTTTGGCGGTGGGTCAGTCATGGTGTGGGGTGGCATTTCTTTGGGGGGCCGCACAGCCCTCCTTTTGCTCGCCAGAGGTAGCCTGACTGCCATTAGGTACCGAGATGAGATCCTCAGACCCCTTGTGAGACCATATGCTGGTGCTGTTGACCCTGGGTTCCTCCTAATGCAAGACAATGCTAGACCTCATGTGGCTGGAGTGTGTCAGCAGTTCCTGCAAGAGGAAGGCATTGATGCTATGGACTGGCCTGCCCGTTCCCCAGACCTGAATCCAATTGAGCACATCTGGGACATCATCACCGTGCTTCTACACCTGCATTGCTTGCTGTTTGGGGTTTTAGGCTGGGTTTCTGTACAGCACTTTGAGATATCAGCTGATGTACGAAGGGCTATATAAATAAAATTGATTTGATTTGATGTCTCGCTCCATCCACCAACGCCACGTTGCACCACAGACTGTCCAGGAGTTGGCGGATGCTTTAGTCCAGGTCTGGGAGGAGATCCCTCAGGAGACCATCTGCCACCTCATCAGGAGCATGCCCAGGCGTTGTAGGGAGGTCATACATGCACGTGGAGGCCACACACACTACTGAGCCTCATTTTGGCTTGTTTTAAGGACATTACATCAAAGTTGGATCAACTTGTAGTGTGGTTTTCCACTTTAATTTGGAGTGTGACTCCAAATCCAGACCTCCATGGGTTGATAAATTTGATTTCCATTGATAATTTTTGTGTGATTTTGTTGTCAGCACATTCAACTATGTAAATAAAAAAGTATTTAATAAGAATATTTCATTTATTCAGATCTAGGATGTGTTATTTTAGTGTTCCCTTTATTTTTTTGAGCAGTGTATTTCTAGCTTAACATTCTGTAACACTCATGAACAGACCCCAGTGGGTATTTAGCCTAACCTTGGCTTGTTTTGTCCTTCTCTCGTTCCAGTACCTCTTTGCAGACAGCACCAACAGCTACCTCTGGAACTCATTTGACTTCTGCAAGACCATCCAGGGGTTCTCCATCCCCTTCAAGCCCACAGATCTGCTGCTGCACAGCAAGAGAGCCAACCTGGTCCTGGGCTATGATGGCTCCCACCCCAACAAACAGGTAGTCAACTGATTGCTATAGAAATGCTGCTTCACTGTCTTGAAAAAGGTCTCGGACAGAAACGTAGACAATTAACAACATGCAGAGGTAAGCATGTTTTAATAAAAAATGTTTAACCGGGAAGTCCCTTGAGATCAACTGTCTTTTCATGATGGAGATCTTTGTGTAGGAGGAGTCTATTATAATGATCAGGGCTATAGTACATCAGGCTCCTCCTTTGCCAGTTTGGGGTTAGATGCCTATGTGTACAAATGGCTCTACTCCATATGCTGGATTACCGTACCATAGCCCCACAGCATTTGATATATATTACAGCGTGACTGTTCTAGAGAAACAAAGCTGATATTTCTGAATGTAGGACAGTTGCATAATTGCAAATAGAATGGTGCATATTTAAATACTGGTTAAATGTCACAGCTGCGTTTACTGAACTGTCTCTCTGAAAAATACAATACGGAGGACATTTTGTGGAATTTTCCCCTGACTAATTATTCACATTTCAGCTCAACTGAAATGATGGAAAATGGTCGACTCTCAAACATTCTGGCAGTTTTATATACAGCCTGGAGATAACATGTGACCTTAATTTACTCCCCACCCCCCGCCTCTGTTATTTTTGCAGCTATGGAAATCTGACGATTTTGGAGAGACATGGGTGTTGATCCAAGAGCACGTGAAGGCATATTTCTGGTAAGATCAATGCCTCTGTATACAAAGGTGATGATTGTGTGAGGAGAGGCAGAATGTACAGTCATCAGTATAATTAATTGTCGCTGTTGAGTGCCAGACTGTCTGCAAAACATTAAAGCAACGATCTGTGAGAGGGATGGGTGGGTTGTGTGTGTGTGTGTGTGTGTGTGTGTCCTTTTCCTGTTTACTTCCTGTTTTTCTGTGTTCTGTGACTGCTTGCCTCCTCAATCTGTCCCTCACTAGACCTCAGACAGTGGAGAGTTAAACATGTCTTCTGATCGCTGTATGCTTACCAAGCATGCAGCTTGCGAGCTAACCCTGCCCTGACCCTGCCTCTCCAAGTGAAATACATAGATTAGATTGGCCCTTGTAATTGAATGACAATGCAAAGAAAATGCCACTACGGTCCCCGAGGGAGAGAGACACTGATTACCTGATTGTTATTTGGGGCTCACTATGTGTGAATGATTTTTGAACCCTCCTATCAACCAGATCTTGGTTCAAATAGTGTTTGAGATCTTTCAAATACTTTTGAACGTTTGCTTGAGCCTGGCTGGAGTGCCAGATGAGCAGAGTTTGCACAGACAAAGTTGATCAAAATAACAAAAACAATCTGATACCGCTAATGATGATTGCGACACATTCAGTGCCTTGTGAAAGAGATCAGCCATGTGTCTCTCACCACGTAATGTAGACCTAGGCAGGAGAGTGGCGCAGTCAAACTTAAAAAAATATGTTTTACTTTCAAATCCTATCCATAAAAGGATTTGACCGATCTGTTAATGATTTAAAGGCGTGGATGCGGAGGGTTAGTTCGGGTTAGACATCACTTTCATTCCCTCGCAGGATCTCTGCCGTTTTAATAGGTGACAACAAGAGGCTCTCATTCTCCACTGCAAATATGTAAAGCTCCTTGTCAGCTACAGCAGGGGTCTGTTCAGGAGGGTGCAACATTTCAGAGCGTTCCGATTTGAAATGTATTGTGTAGAACGTTAAGCTTGCCTGTCAAGTAGTATTAGGAATCACGTCCGTTCTTTTCAGTGTATTTCTATCTGTATCGTTCGGAACATTTTCACCTTATTGACAACATTTTAGTCTCCCCAGACTATTTGTACTCACATCTTCTGGTGTCAGAGAGAGACACACAGCCCTTCTCCCTTTGATTTTTCTCACCCTCCTGCGTTCTCTGACGGTGGAGGTGGTCGTATATGTGGCGACTTTGAGGGGCGTCGAACAGACTGCCTTCTTTCTGATGAATAAGTGATTGTCTGCCAGGGCCCCACTTAACTCTGCCTGTCCAAGTGGCATAATGTAGTCAGTAATACCAGGCAGCGCTGCAGATAACATCGCAGCTACCGCTGCAGTCTCCCCCCCCCCGGGCTCTTTCTTGTGTTTGGGAGATGACGCCCCTCCCCCCCACCAAGTGTGATGTTGGAGATCCTCTTAGATCACACTTCTGAGCCTCAGAGATTTTGACTACAAATACCCATACAACCCAACAACGAACATGAACAAACCATTTCATCCCAAAGCAGTAACTATACGCACAAAGCTTGAAAGTCTTTGCGGACTTCTGAAGAAGAAAGCAGCTCCAGAAGTGTGTACTGCTGCACTCCTCCCCAAATATTTCAAAGCATTGGATTGGTGTAAGCATTGGATTGGTGTAAGCATTGGATTGGTGTAAGCATTGGATTGGCGTAAGCATTGGATTGGCGTAAGCATTGGATTGGCGTAAGCATTGGCTAGAAATAGTTTTTTTTTTCTTTTTCTCCGCTATGTTTTTTCCACCAGTCATTTTCCTTTTTAAATCTGGACGTAGCTACTGACTCCGCTGTGTCTAACTGCCTCCGCATCACCAGCTGCATTGAGATCTTTGTCTGGTGCTTCTTCCTCCTCGGCCTCTATGGCCAGTTTTCCTTTTTAACCATGTGTGTCCAGTTCTTTGCCGATTATGGGCTTTCCATGTCTAATCTGTTTGTGGAGGCCACAGAGAAAAGGGCCTGCACTGCAGATCAGGCTAAGAAGGCTGTAAACCCTGGGGTTTTGTCTGGTTCACATCCCACTGTTGGACGTGTTTAACCAGCATTTGTCAAAATATTTCGAACCAGCAAATTGTATGTATTTGTTCCCCTTTGTCCTAAACATTTGATCCTGTTTGGTAGGAGGATCGAGAGAATAAATAAAAAGAATAAAGAGGCCCTTGTTTCGCACTGGATTAGATAGGCTAGCTTTATCCCACTGCCCTGCCAGCGCTACATTGAAAGGATTGCCTATATGGGCTAAGTTCCAAACGGCCCCAAATTCTGCTAGATAGACAGACCCCAAACTGCTACTTAGACCTGCCCTCAAAGTCTGCTATGGACAAGGCCCCCAAACTCTGCTACTTAGATCTGCCCTCAAAGTCTGCTATGGACAAGGCCCCCAAACTCTGCTACTTAGATCTGCCCTCAAAGTCTGCTATGGACAAGGCCCCCAAACTCTGCTACTTAGATCTGCCCTCAAAGTCTGCTATGGACAAGGCCCCCAAACTCTGCTACTTAGATCTGCCCTCAAAGTCTGCTATGGACAAGGCCCCCAAACTCTGCTAGATGGACAAGGTCCCCAAACGTTGATATAGACAAGTCCCAAAAGCAATGCAACAAACTCTAATTTCGGCAAGGCCTGAAACTCTGCCCCAAACTCTAATATTGGCAGTTTCCCGGCTGTATGCAAAGTCCCCAAACTAACGTTAGACAGGCAAGGTCCCAAGTTTGTCTGACTGGGGTCTTTCTTATCCTCTCTACATGGACAGCCTGCTCCCATAAAAACACGACCCCCTCTAAAATGTCACGCTATAGGCCAGTCTAGACACTAGACTCCATTGTTAGTGAGAACACTCCGTGTGAATCTGGAATGTCTTATGGGAGATGATCATAAACTACTGTAAACCTCTTTCAGTTCTGCTGGAGCTTACCGTAAGTTCACAGCTTAAAATGGCCACACACAGAACTTCTACTGGAAATGTGCAGTTGGGAAACTATAAATACATCAATGTGTGTGGTAAATGGATTCTGAGTTTCGAATGTGTTCACAGGAACACGTAGGCCGTTCCACGATACTAGGATTGTCAGTAATCCGTGAAACATTTCTCGGGTTTTCAGAGTCTGTCAGTGAGTGTGTGTGTGTAACCATAACTCTATGTCCATCTGTATGGTATGACTAAGTTGGGCCCAGAGTTTTCCCAGACCATGTTATCTGAACGGGAAGACCTCCAAGGCCCTTAAGTCCTTCCTGTTCAGTTCACATGGTCAATAAATATAAACTCACGGTCAAGGGCCTGGAGTTTGTCTTGGTCGGGCCACATGGTCAGAGAGAAACTCTTGGCCCTACCTATGTCTGACAGACGGGCGCTAATTTCTGCATCTTTCTAGGGGTGTGGAGCCGTACGATTCCCCCACCACGGTGCTGGTCCAGAGGCACGAGCCCCAGGGGGTGTCCAGCATCCTCAGCAGCACCGATTTCTTCCAAAGCGGGCAGAACCGCCGAGTCATCCTGGAGAGAGTGGACAACTTCCAGCTCCGGGACAAGTACATGTTCGCCACCACTTCCACAGTAAGTGAGGTTGACCTGCAAGGGGATTATACATGTCAGGTAATCTGTTGCTCTTGCAGTGTTGAGAATGCTCATGTTTTATGGAGAGGGATACCCACATTGATTGTTTGAACACGAATTGGGTGATCCAGCCATAACTATCTTCTAATACAGTGCCTTCAGAAAGTATTCACCCCCACTTTTCCCACATTTTGTTGTTAAAACCTGAATTGAAAATGGATTAAAACCAGTTAGAGCTCTAGGGGCGCTATTTCATTTTTGGATAAAAAACGTTCCCGTTTTAAGCGCGATATTTTGTCACGAAAAGATGCTCGACTATGCATATTCTTGACAGTTTTGGAAAGAAAACACTCTGAAGTTTCAGAATCTGCAAAGATTTTGTCTGTAAGTGCCCCAGAACTCATTCTACAGGCGAAACCAAGATGATGCATCACCCAGGAATTAGCAGAATTTCTGAAGCTCTGTTTTCCATTCTCTCCTTATATGGCTGTGATTGCGCAAGGAATGAGCCTACACTTTCTGTCGTTCGCCCAAGGTCTTAGCAGCATTGTGACGTATTTGTAGGCATATCATTGGAAGATTGGCCATAAGAGACTACATTTTCCAGAGGTCCGCCCGGTGTCCTTTGTCTAAATTTGTGCGTAATCTTCAGGTGCAGGCATTTTCTCCTGGGATTCAGGAGAGAAAGCATGTTTCCAAGAACGATGTATCAATGAAGAGATATGTGAAAAACACCTTGAGGATTGATTCTAAACAACGTTTGCCATGTTTTCAGTCGATATTATGGAGTTAATTTGGAAAAAAGTTTGCGTTTTGAGGACTGAATTTATGGATTTTTTTTGGTAGCCAAATGTGATGTATAAAACGGAGCTATTTCTAATACACAAGGAATCTTTTTGGAAAAACTGAGCATCTGCTATCTAACTGAGAGTATCCTCATTGAAAACATCAGAAGTTCTTCAAAGGTAAATGATTTTATTTGAAGGCTTTTATGTTTTTGTTAATGTTGCGTGCTGGATGCTAACGCTAATGCTAACGCTAAATGCTAACGCGAAATGCTAACTCTAGCTAGCTACTTTTACACAAATGATTGTTTTCCTATGGTTGAGAAGCATATTTTGAAAATCTGAGATGACAGTGTTGTTTACAAAAGGCTAAGCTTGAGAGATGGCATATTTATTTCATTTCATTTGCGATTTTCATAAATAGTTAACGTTGTGTTATGCTAATGAGCTTGCTGATAGATTTACACAATCCTGGATACAGGGGTTTTTTCATAGCTAAACGTGACGCAGAAAACGGAGCGATTTGTCCTAAACAAATAATCTTTCAGGAAAAACTGAACATTTGCTATCTGAGAGTCTCCTCAATGAAAACATCTGAAGTTCTTCAAAGGTAAATGATTTTTTTGAATGCTTTTCTGTTTTTTTGTGTAAATGTTGCCAGCTGAATGCTAATGCTAAATGCTACGTTAGCCATCAATACTGTTACACAAATGATTGTTTTGCAATGGTTGAGAAGCATATTTTGAAAATCTGAGATGACAGTGTTGTTAACAAAAGGCTAAGCTTGAGAGCTAGCATATTTATTTCATTTCATTTGCGATTTTCATGAATAGTTAACGTTGCGTTATGGTAATGAGCTTGAGTCTGTATTCACGAACCCGGATCCGGGATGGGGAGATCAGAAAGGTTAAAGGGTGTAATAATAGTGTTTTAACTTGATTTTTTGAATGACTACCTTATTTCTGTACCCCACGCATACAATTATCCGAAAGGTTCCTCAGTTGAGCAGTGAATTTCAACCACAGATTCAACCACAAAGACCCGGTAGGTTTTCCAATCTTGCAACGAAGGGCACCTATTGGTAGATGGGTAAAAATAAATAAAAAAGCAGACATTTAACCTCTCTGATCTCCCAAACCCGGATCCGGTATCGTGACTACAGCCTCAAGCTCATTACCATAACGCAACGTTAACTATTCATGAAAATCGCAAATGAAATGAAATAAATATGCCATCTCGCAAGCTTAGCCTTTTATGAACAACACTGTCATCTCAGATTTTCAAAATATGCTTCTCAACCATAGGAAAACAATAATTTGTGTAAAAGTAGCTAGCTAGCAAAGCATTTAGCGTTAGCATTAGCGTTAGCATCCAGCACGCAACATTTCAACAAAAACATAAAAGCCTTCAAATAAAATCATTTACCTTTGAAGAACTTCTGATGTTTTCAATGAGGATACTCTCAGTTAGATAGCAGATGCTCAGTTTTTCCAAAAAGATTATTTGTGTATTAGAAATAGCTCCGTTTTATACATCACATTTGGCTACCAAAAAAAACCCGAAAATTCAGTCCTCAAAACGCGAACTTTTTTCCAAATTAACTCCATAATATCGACTGAAAACATGGCAAACGTTGTTTAGAATCAATCATCAAGGTGTTTTTCACATATCTCTTCATTGATACATCGTTCTTGGACACATGGTTTCTCCCCTGAATCAAATGGTAAAGTACAAGCAGCTGGCAATTGCGCACCGAATTCCACGCAGGACACCAGGCGGACACTTGGAAAATGTAGTCTCTTATGGTCAATCTTCCAATGATATGCCTACAAATACGTCACAATGCTGCTAAGACCTTGGGCGAACGACAGAAAGTGTAGGCTCATTCCTTGCGCAATCACAGCCATATAAGGAGACAATGGAAAACAGAGCTTCAGAAATTCTGCTAATTCCTGGTTGATGCATCATCTTGGTTTCGCCTGTAGAATGAGTTCTGGGGCACTTACAGACAAAATCTTTGCAGATTCTGAAACTTCAGAGTGTTTTCTTTCCAAAACTGTCAAGAATATGCATAGTCGAGCATCTTTTTGTGACAAAATATCGCGCTTAAAACGGGAACGTTTTTTATCCAAAAATGAAATAGCGCCCCTAGAGATCTAACAGGTTTGAGCATGGTGGGTTTGAGGTTTGAGCATGGTGAAGTTATTCATTATACTTTTGGATGGTGTATCAATACACGGAGGCACTACAAAGATACAGGCGTCCTTCCTAACTCAGTTGCCGGAGAGGAAGGAAACCACTCAGGTATTTCACCATGAGGCCAATGGTGACTTTAAAACAAACAGTTAGAGTTTAATGGCTGTGATAGAAGAAAACTGAGGATGGATCAACGACATTGCAGTTACTCCACTATACTAACCTAATTGACAGAGTGAAAAAAGGGAAGCCTGTACAGAATTTTAAAAAATCAAAACATGCATCCTGTATGCAATAAGGCACTACAGTAAAACTGCCAACAATTTACCAAGAAATTAACTTTGTGCTGAAAACAAAATGTTATATTTGGGGCGAATCCGACACATCACTGAGTACCACTCTTCATATTTTCAAGCATCATGGTGGCTGCATCATGTTACGGGTATGCTTGTCATCGGCAAGGACTAGGGATGTTTTTAGGATAGAAAGAAACGGAGTAGAGCTAAGCACAAGCAAAATCCTAGAGGAAAACCTGGTTCCGTCTGCTTTCCAACAGACTCTGGGAGACAAATTCACCTTTCAGCAGGACAATAACCTAAAAAAAATAACCTTTACCAAGACAATACTGAATGTTCCTGAGTGGCCTAGTTACAGTTCTGACTTAAATTGTCTTGAAAATATATGGCAAGGTTTGAAAATAGTCTGTCTAGCATTGATCAACAACCAACTTGACAGAGCTTGAATAATAAAAAAAAATGATGTGAAAATATTGTACAATCCAGGTGTGCAAAGCTCTTGGAGACTTACCCAGAAAGACTCACAGCTGTAATCACTGCCAAAGGTGCTTCTAACGTTGATTCAGGGGTGTGAATACTCATGTAAATCAGATATTTCAGTATTTCATTTTCAATACATTTGCAAAAGTTTCTAAGTACATGTTTTCACTTTGTCATGGGGTATTGTGTGTGTAAAAAAAGAAAACAAATAAAAAGTCAGGCTGTAATAGCAAAATGTGGAGTTAGTTAATGGGGCTGCAGTGGTTAGAGTGTTGGGCCAGTAAACAACTGAACTGCCCTGAACAAGGCAGTTAACTCACTGTTCCCTGGTAGGCCATCATTGTAAATAAGAATTTGTTCCTAACTGACTTGTCTAGTTAAATATATATATATTTTAAATCCATTTAAAAAAGTGTATGAATTCTTTCTGAAGGCACTATAAGTCATTAGTCAAACCCATCATATTCAAGTGGTTGGCTTAAATACCGGATAAGTCCACCACATGCATAGAGGGTGAATCGTTCTAAAGGGAGTATCTCTTATCCCTATCTGAAGGTTTGGCCTCAGATGACCCCAGCAGTGTCTGGTTGTGATACAGTCGTACACATTGTTTGTCATATGGAAGCCACAGGTGTACAACTGCTGCGCTTTAAAACGGATGGGGACGGTCCTTCCTTGGCTGTGAATCTGTGTCACAAATATCCAGCATGCTTTGCGTGGCCACATGCGGCCCAATAAAGCATTATGCAATGAAAGAGGAACTAAACCATTGACCCCTCCTTGATAAGATGGGATCTCTTTTTTTTGTGTAAGGAATGTGGAGACTGAAGACCACATGTCATGTACTGTGGAACACTGGGTTAATGTGGTCTGACACACCCAATCCCATCAAAACATGGCTGAAATATTAGTCTATTCTGAGCCAATTACGGTTAATGATTTATGTTTATGCAAACTCGGGCTTTTCACTGAAGGACCACACAGACTCGCTGCAGTCAGCCCTGTGTTGTTAAACAGGCATGGCCAAACACACATGCTTCCGTATCTGATTCCTGGCATTATTGCCCAATCTCACACACACACAAACACACGACTGCCTTTTGAGTGAGCATGGAATAATGGTAGCGGAATGGGGAAAGGGAGAGACTGAAAATAAAATGGCAGAGGGCTGGTTGGGGCAGTGGAGAGGCAAGGTTCTAACAATTTGAGCTACGGCTTAGCTTGTCCAACGTTGACGAAATATGGATTCTTAAACCCCTGTAAATATGCATTCTTAAACCCCTGTAAATATGCATTCTTAAACCCCTGTAAATATGCATTCTTAAACCCCTGTAAATATGCATTCTTAAACCCCTGTAAATATGCATTCTTAAACCCCTGTAAATATGCATTCTTAAACCCCTGTAAATATGCATTCTTAAACCCCTGTAAATATGCATTCTTAAACCCCTGTAAATATGCATTCTTAAACCCCTGTAAATATGCATTCTTAAACCCCTGTAAATATGCATTCTTAAACCCCTGTAAATATGCATTCTTAAACCCCTGTAAATATGCATTCTTAAACCCCTGTAAATATGCATTCTTAAACCCCTGTAAATATGCATTCTTAAACCCCTGTAAATATGCATTCTTAAACCCCTGTAAATATGCATTCTTAAACCCCTGTAAATATGCATTCTTAAACCCCTGTAAATATGCATTCTTAAACCCCTGTAAATATGCATTCTTAAACCCCTGTAAATATGCATTCTTAAACCCCTGTAAATATGCATTCTTAAACCCCTGTAAATATGCATTCTTAAACCCCTGTAAATATGCATTCTTAAACCCCTGTAAATATGCCCATTGTGTATTGTGAATATGTTTCTACATTGTAACTACCATATCTTTATTCATATCAGTCTCTTACAAATCAATTGACTCAACATTCACAGCTACATGCGTACTTCATAAAGTCATCCCTACTCTCTCTGGGCAAGGCGAACAACACTATGAAGGTCTCCACAAAATATATATTTTAATAGGCAAGTCAGTTAAGAACACATTCTTATTTTCAATGACAGCCTAGGAACAGTGTGTTAACTGCCTTGTTCAGGGGCAGAACGACAGATTTGTTCCGTGTCAGCTCGGGGATTCGATCTTGCAACCTTTCAGTCCAACACTGTAACCACTAGGCTACGCTGCCGCCCCATCCTGAGGTGGGTCGCTCAGATTGTCAGAACAGCGACATGGTTTATGTTTTATCGTCTGCTGGGTGACCCAACCAACCTGTTGGTCAGGGCCAGAGAGTGCAGCTGGTCAGAAATGACCGATCTATGTGCTGTTAATGAAGTTGTGGCTTGGTGTCCCAGGGGTGTCAATAACCGCTCAGGCACACATTCATCAGGACTCTGTTGCCGAGTGCAGCCGTCTCAAGTACTGTTGCTATTCCCAATGGGCTGATCTGTTCCATTGCCAAAGGATAGAACGGTGTGTGTTTTCTTTCTGGCTAGTATTGTTACTCCAAGCTATATCATTTCACACTTCCACTCGTAGAAAGTGATATTCCCACTTTCATTGTAGATTTGGATTGTTTCTATAAATGGTATTGAGGCTAAACGCAAACAAATGGTTGGACTGTAGTTTATGTTAATCAACACCATTCACATGAATCAAAAATAGGCTAATTTAAAAAACGATATGGATAATCTACACTGAGTGTACAAAACATTAGGAGCACCTTCCTAATATTGACTTGCACCCCCTTTTGCCCTCAGAACAGCCTCAATTTGTTGGGGTATGGACTCTACAAGGTGTCAAAAGCATTCCACAGGGATGCTGGTACATGTTGTCATGGCTCCTCCTCTGCCTGCAGGAGGAACCCCCCCATTGGAACCGCCCCATTGGAGTCAACATTGTCAATGTTGACAACATTGACAATGTTGACTCCAATGATTTGTTGTGTCAAGTTGGCTGGATGTCCTTCGGGTGGTGGATCATTATTGATACACACAGGAAACTGTTGAGCGTGAAAAACCCAGCAGAGTTGCAGTTCTTGATGCACTCAGACTGGTGCACCTGACACCTACTACCATACCCCCTTCAAAGGCCCCTACTACCATACCCCCTTCAAAGGCACTTACATATTTTGTCTTGCCCACCCACCCTCTGGCACACAGACACAATCCATGTCTCAATTGTCTCAAGGCTTTAAAATTATTTAACCTATTTCCTCCCATTCATCTAAATGGTTTGAAGTGGATTTAACAAGGGACATCAATAATCCCTTATAGTTTCACCTGGATTCACCTGGTCAGTCTGTCATGGAAAGAGCAGGTGTTCCTAATATTTTGTACACTCAGTAAATGTGGTTAAATTAGTCACCAGAGCCTTACATTTAATAAATAGGAACTAACATAGTAAATATAAGGCTATCTAAGAGCCTCTGTTGTCATATCCTTGCAGCATTAGCTTGAGATGCTCAGTTTATTTTGTTAAACGACTACAGTTGCCCTGTCTGTGACCCCCACAGCCTGACCCAACCCACAGAGCAGCCCACCCTCCCGGGATACGGTTGAGCAGTGAGCATGTGAAGATCTCAAAGACGCAGCCCAGTTCTCCAGACCATTAGCAGCCCAGTCAACGCTTACTCGTCACTCACTCACTCTCACCCTTCTCTCTAGTCATACCCACTACCCAGCCCCTACTAATATCTTCGGCTGGAGCTAATAGGATTACCGTAATGAATATCACAAGCTTTTGACAGCACCGAGCTGCTTAGGCTAATTAAAGCCCCAGAAACACCAAGTTTTATCCCAGGCCTGACAATATAGATCCCTGGGTAATGATTGATAATCAGAACTGAGGACCTCTACTCCTTCTCTTAACTCCAAAGTCCTCCGGAAGAACTGGCTTAATATAAATGGATGTCAATAAGAGGTTTCTTAACAGAGAGCTTTTTGACACATTTCCTTCTTATTTGCATGGTGTCTCAGTGGAGACGAGATGAGGGGGAGGGTAACAAGATCAAGGACTTCCTTATCGAATGGCTGCCTGTGCTTTCCCTGATGCGTCAATACCCCCAACGTGTTTCATGTACCGTAACGGCATAGAGCAAACCAACAACAGTGAATGTGAAATTGCAATGCGTAGTTAAGCTGCTGTTTGGACCTCTGTTTTCCCCATAAAAGGAGATTTAAGTGTTGCAACACCTCAGCAGCCATATTGGTTGTGACGCCCTCCACGCTGTAGTGGTCCTTTACTCTCTTCCTTAACGTGTGACTCCAAACCCCACATTTCCCAAGCTCCCACTGCAATATGTGATGCATCACACACACACACACACACAAACAAAATGGCACTTCGCCCGTGTCCAGTGGGAGAGGGGGAAGGAGGAGATAAATGTGCCGCTTAAAAGCAATGGGAGGTCTGGGAAATGGCTCCGTCTCTCAGATTAACAGCTACCTTCTGGCTGGATAAACAAACATTAGAACCACATCGACAGCTCCCACAGGCTCTGCAGGGGGACTGGAGACGACAGGGTTTCATGTGCTCCCCACAACTGTTCTTCTAGTTTATTGGTTTAGATATAGAGCATGGAAAGGGGGGGGGGGGGTATTCACATATCATCATTTGCATTGGAAGCACAGTGCCTCTGTTCTGAGCAGCTAGACTGCTGAAGGTATATACTTGCTATGAATATGTACAGGTGAATCAATTCAATAAGAATGCTACTCATGATGCTCAGTAGCTGTTCCTGGTATTTATATGAATGGAATGACACTTCAAAATGAATGAATAATCATTTCATGATAGTTTAGTTTCATTTTGAATCCACTTTCCACAGATAATCAGACTACTTTTCAGCCATGGAAGCCAGCCAAGCTACTGTGGTTGAAACCACCCCCCCCGGCCTGCTGTCATTGAAGCATTGAAGCAGTTGTCTTTTCCGAGACTAAGTTTCTCTCCCCTTGGTATTCTCCATGCCCACATTGTGTTGTTGTGGCTGCTTGGCTTTCAGAACACGGCACGCTGGGTCACGGAGACGGAACGTTAACAGCAGCATTAGATAAATCAATAGGTTGAATAGTGCTGTGAGGACCCAGGCGTTCACAGGGGAGGTGAGGCAGACGGACATACGGACTCACACATGCAGGCAGACACATTGTGTCTCAGGGAACAGGGAGTCACTGTTTTGCGCCTGCTGGGTCATCAGGAAAAAGACAGACTACTGGACAGGAATGCTTGCCTAGATTCATCAGTGGGGGAACTGTGCAAGCTGTGTGTGTGCGCATGTTTTGTTTGTTTTTATTTATTATCTTGGCTGCCTTGAGGACGCTCTCAGTTAATCCAAGATGAAGCCATAAACCTGATTGCCATCCTATGAAGTGAATGAGTCTGCCTGTAGTGATCTAGCACTCTTATTGGCTGCCTGCTTTCCAACTGTGCACCGCTAGTGTGCCTGTGGTGGTTATCTGTGTGGCCCAGCAGCATTATTTCAGTGCATTACCGAAGCCATCTGTCCTCTTCATTGTTAGCATCGTTGTGGGATTTCCATGTCTGTGTGACACATCTCTTTTTTGCCGCAAAACTGTTGGCTGCTCTTTGATGTACACGCTGTCCTTTACTCATATTCTATGATATTGTTTTGCCCCAGCTCGGTAAAGGTGTGTGTGTGTGTGTGTGTGTGTGTGTGTGTGTGCAAATAGAATCATATTAGGCTGTGTATTCAGCCTATCTAGTAAAGAGTGTACATGCTTGACATTTATTGCCTGCAGCTTTTAATGAAGAGAATATTCATATTATAGTTGTTATGAGAAGGCCAGACAGTCAGTCAGTCGTCCCAATTCTGCTGATGTGAGCCTAGCCAATCCCTGGGAGGCAGATCACAGGGTGCCTATGTTGCCAGACTGACATGTAAGAGGAGACGCATCACAACAGCGGCTCAAATGGAACCCTATTCCCTATATAGTGCACTACATTTGACCAGGCTCCAATGGTTTCTAGAGAATAGGGAGCCATTTGGGAGGCAGCCAGTGTCTCAGGTCTCTCTGGGGTTCCGGAGGACGACGGGCGGCGAGTCCCGGCACTTTGGTCTTCCTGCTTGTAATTCATTAAAGATTACACCCCCTTCTTCTCCTTCCTTGAACAAAGTGGTCTCTCTGTCATAACAATGAGATTTGGCCATTGATTGTTCTCATTGGCCCACTGAGTTTACAATCTGCCCGACAGTACATATAGATTAATTCATTGAGTCTTTAAACACCCACAGTCCACATCAGAAGAAATCCACTTTTTTTGAGCTGAAAGGCGATGGCCAAATATCACCCATAATGTTGCATAACGATTTAAGTTAATAAATCATAGTGTTAGTCAGAGTATACAGAGTATACCCTTATACAGTGCATTCAGAAAGTATTCAGACCCCTTGACATTTTCCACATTTTGTTACGTTACAGCCTTATCCTAAATTTGATTACATCCTTTTTTTTTGTAATCAATCTACACACACAACCCCATAATGACAAAGCAAAAACCGGTAAAACATTTTTTTGTTGCAAATCTATAGTAATAATTAAAAAAATTAAATATAACATTTACATAAGTATTCAGACCCTTTACTCAGTACTTTGTTGAAGCACCTTTGGCAGCGATTAAAGCCTTGAGTCTTCTTGTGTATGACGCATTTCGCTACACCCGCATTAACATCTGCTAACCATGTGTATGTGACAATAAAATAAATTTGATTAGATTTTGGGATTTACAAGCTTGGCACACCTATATATATATATTTTTTTTCCATTCTTCCTCTCAAGCTCTGTCAGGTTGGATGTGGCGCGTCGCTGCACTGCTATTTTCATGTCTCTCCAGAAATGTTAGATCGGGTTCAAGTCCGGGCTCTGGCTGGGCCACTCAAGGACATTCAGAGATTTGTCCCAAAGCCACTCCTGCGTTGTCTTGGTTGTGTGCTTAGGGTCGTTGTCCTGTTGGAAGGCGAACCCTTCGCCCCCATCTGAGATTCTGAGCGCACAGGAGCAGGTTTTCATCGAGGAGCTCTCTTTACTTTGCGCCATTCTTCTTTCCCTCGATCCTGACTTGTCTCCCAGTCCCTGCCGCTGAAAAATATCCCCACAGCATGATGCTGCCACCACCATGCTTCATCGTAGGGATGGTGCCAGATTTCCTCCAGACATCAAACATCTCTGTAGAGACCTGAAAATAGCTGTGCAGCGACGCTCCCCGTCCAACCTGACAGAGCTTGAGAGGATCTGGAGAGAAGAATGGGATAACATCTTCAAATACAGGTGTGCCAATCTTGTAGCGTCATAGCCAAGAAGACTCGAGGCTGTTTTCACTGGCAAATGTGCTTCAACAAAGTACTGAGTAAAGGGTCTGAATACTTATGAAATTGTGAAATTGCAAAAAATTACAACAAAAAAAAGTTTTTGCTTTGTCATTATGGGGTATTCAAATCAAATCAAATCTCAAAATCAAATCTTGTGTGTAGATTGATGAGGGGGGAAAAACTATTTAATCAAATTTAGAATAAGGCTGTAACGTAACAGAATGTGGAAAAAGTCAAAGGGTCGGAATACTTTCCGAATGCACCGTATGACAAATCCAGCTCCAAACCAGCCATAGCCGGCTAATCTTTTGGATATGGAATAGGCCTCGTAAAAGAAAATAGGCAACAGAACATTAGCTAGCCAGATAAGGTTAGCATGCTAGCTCCGCCCCCTGGCTAATCTTTTGAATATGGAATAGGCCTCTTAAAAGAAAATAGGCAACAGAACATTAGCTAGCCAGATAAGGTTAGCATGCTAGCTCCGCCCCCTGGCTAATCTTTTGAATATGGAATAGGCCTCGTAAAAGAAAATAGGCAACAGAACATTAGCTAGCCAGATAAGGTTAGCATGCTAGCTCCGCCCCCTGGCTAATCTTTTGGATATGGAATAGGCCTCGTAAAAGAAAATAGGCAACAGAACATTAGCTAGCCAGATAAGGTTAGCATGCTAGCTAGCTTCGCTGACAGTGGTCAGTGCCCTTTTTGCTAATGTTTATCAACTTCACGTGGAAATTCCCACATCCACTTCGTGAATAGGTTACAAAGGTGTAACCTAAACATGCAAATTCTATAATAACTGAGTCACATTATTCGTAATTATGAGGTAGGCATTAAGCCGTCTCCATGGCTCTGTGTCTCTTATTGATTGATTGATTGATTGATTGATTGATTTATTAATTGTACATCTGTTGGTTCCAGACTTTGTTGGGGAGCCATGAGCCGTCGTCCGTCCAGCTGTGGGTATCCTACAACCGTCAGCCAATGAAAGCCGCACAGTTCATGACCCGCCACCCAATCACAGTGAGTCTCCAGGCCTGCTTCGCCACACCAGAACATCCTCTCTGTGGCTCCCAGTAGACTCCTAGTCCAGAGAACAAACCTGTCACTGTATCGTTGATGAAACTGGGGAAATGTATTTGTAAGGAAATGCTATGCTATGTAGCTAATATGTCGTTGACAGCTTAACATGAGTCAGAAATCACAAGACCAATCACAGAAAATACTGTAAGCCTAGATTTTTTAATTTTTAAAAATTTTACCTTTATTTAACTAGGAAAGTCAGTTAAGAACAAATTCTTATTTTCAATGACGGCCTAGGAACAGTGGGTTAACTGCCTGTTCAGGGGCAGAACGACAGATTTGTACCTTGTCAGCTAGTCCAACGCTCTAACCACTAGGCTACCCTGCCGCCCTCACTAGGCTACTCCACTCACAGTAAAAAACTGTCAATTCCATTACACTATTTATCTTACAAATGTACATGTTTTTGTCTAATAAAAGTTGAATTCTAATCATCAGCTTTTAGTTGTGAGAGAATCACCCCTATTGTTCTTAATAATGCCCTACACAAATAAGGAAAACTGCGCCTCTCTTCTTCTCCTGCAGGAGTACTACATCGCTGACGCTTCGGAGGACCAGGTGTTTGTTTGCGTCAACCACGTCAACAACGTCACCCACCTGTACATCTCAGACACCCAGGGCCTGTCCTTCTCCCTGTCCCTGGAGAATGTGTTATACTACAGCCCAGAGGGTTCGGGCAGCCACACCCTGATCAGGTTGGCACGGTGTTCCTAGTCAACCAATCTTCGATTGCACAACTTTGTGTCAGGCCGGCCCAGCGCTAACCCACCTGCTTGATCTATTAACTAATCATGGGTTGCACATTTTTGTTTCAGCCCAGCGCTAAGCCATTAGATTCTTCTAATCGACTTATCACCATGGTTAGTGGCGTGTTAGTGCTGGGCTAGAACCAAAATGTGCACCCCTTAGGTGTGTCCCCCAGGAATAGATTTGGAAACGGCAGTGTTCTGGATGCGAGATCTGGGTTCAGATAGTATTTGAAAGATACCAATACAACACAATCAAAATAAAAGTCCCAAAAGTGCAAACCCTGCCCATGTGACACTCCAGGCAGGCACAATCAATCGGCCAAAGCATTTAAAATGTCTACAAAATTGTTTTACTATTTGAACCCAAGTCTAAAATATGTTGACGTGACTCACAGTTAAGGCAGCCTAATTAGTAGGCTGCCTTCAGAGATATGTAGTGTCTTGCTTGGAACAAACGTAACACAACTCACTTTGATCAACCAAACCTTCCTTGATCAAATACACACGCCCTTTGATCAAGTATAGCCACTTTGATCAAGCGCACCCACCCATTTTGAAGGAGAGATGAGAGGAGGCTGTTCGACCAGAGCTACATCTGATCATTCCAGAGCTGGGGGACCTCCTGGTGTGCATTCCTCGTGACCACGCTGAGTCCGCTCGAGTGGCTGTCTTCTCCTCCGTGTTGGTAAACAACAGCAGGGCCTTTGCGTGTGTTTACATCCCAGTGACCTGGATCCTGGATGTTTGAGTCCCTGTTGTCATGGCGCTGCAGTGTAGCGTAGTGCATCCAGGGCCTGTAATTATTCAAATGACGGCGTTCCCAACACGTCTCGAGCTGCCAGGAGATGTGATGAGAGCAGCTTGATAGTGAGGCGACCTCACGACACAAGCTGATCACGTGTTTCCTTTGGCCAACATAGCCACGACACTGAACATGATACTGTGTTGTTTTTTATGCTAATCGTGTGTCTGTGTGTGTGCGCGCACGCATCTGTCTGTGTGTGTGTACCTCCGCCTGTCTGTGTGTGTGTACCTCCGCCTGTCTGTGTGTGTGTGTACCTCCGCCTGTGTGTGTGTGTACCTCCGCCTGTCTGTGTGTACCTCCGCCTGTCTGTGTGTGTGTGTGTGTACCTCCGCCTGTCTGTGTGTGTACCTCCGCCTGTCTGTGTGTGTGTGTACCTCCGCCTGTCTGTGTGTGTGTGTACCTCCGCCTGTCTGTGTGTGTGTGTACCTCCGCCTGTCTGTGTGTGTGTGTACCTCCGCCTGTCTGTGTGTGTGTGTACCTCCGCCTGTCTGTGTGTGTGTGTACCTCCACCTGTCTGTGTGTGTGTACCTCCGCCTGTCTGTGTGTGTGTACCTCCACCTGTCTGTGTGTGTACCTCCGCCTGTCTGTGTGTGTGTACCTGTGTGTGTCTTTCATCCCAGGTACTTTGCCAGCGAGCCCTTTGCTGACCTGCACCGCGTGGAGGGTCTGCGCGGCGTCTTCGTGGCCACGCTCATCAACGGCTCGCTCAGCGAGGACAACATGCGCTCTGTAATCACCTTCGACAAGGGGGGCACCTGGGAACTGCTGCAGGCCCCCTCCGCCGACAGCCTGGGAGGAACACTGGACTGCCAGGTAGCTAGCTAGCTGTTACAATAACATCTGACCCGGTGTCAGTGGTTAGAGAAAACGTCCACCTGGGTTTCTCCTAAACACTGATACAGGATACTGCTGTCAGCTTTAGCAATATGACATCATACACATTGGGGTGACATCCTGCTTACGGACATCAACAACAGGATTAAGATTAGGGCTGTTCCATGGCAAAAATGAAAACACGAGGCAGACCAAACTCTTTGGTCCTTTAAAAACCTGCTGGATGTAAAATATTGGGTGCTGTAGCTTAGAAAATAAATCCAGGTGACTCTGGATGACAACATAATGATGTTTGTTTCCAACATTAGGGCTGTTTTCCTAAATAATTTAAATGTGCTTTGTGTTTTGTTTCCTTTCCGCGGTACTAGCGAGTTTCGTGATATTGGCATCGTCATGGCCCTAATTAAGATCTGCCCAAGATTCCCACTGTTCGCTCTTGTTAATTTAGGCATGTCTGAAGGGAGGGGAAGAGCCAATAAAGCAGAAGTCTTAGCATAATTAAATTCTGTTGTTGTTGATGTCTGTAAGCAGGAAGTTGCCCTTTTGTGTTTTATGCCGTCATTGAGTCTCTGAGGCTCTGATTCCTTTGAGGAAGGGATTGGCGGCTGCGTAATATGAACCTACATTAGGGTTTAGGAACAACAGCCACACAGTGTGTGTTTGCATTCTAAAGGGGAAGTGGGTTTGGGTGTAAACAGTTGTTTTGTTTGGTTTTAGAAAGTGGCCGTGTCCCTTGCACGAAAATGTATGCACTCACGACTGTAATTCGCTCTGGATAAGAAGGTCTAAATTACTATATTTTAAATGTAGCTTCACTTCTTAGAAAATAGTATTATATTTTTTATTTATTTATTGAGTGTTTTGTCAGAGTGATTGCTGTCTCCATTGATCTAACACTTCTCTCTCTCACTCCATCTCTCCCTCCACAACGCCTCTCCATCCCTCCCTCCCTCCATCCCCCCTCTCCTCTCTAATCCTCCCTCCATCCCCCCTCTCCTCTCTAATCCTCCCTCCATCCATCGCTCTTATATACCCCCTGGGTATTTCTCTATCCCCCATCCTCTCCTTCTTTGCCTCTCTCGCTCTCCCTATATCCCCATCCTCTCCCTATATCCCTCATCCTCTCCCTCTATCCCTCATACTCTCCCTCTATCCCTCATACTCTCCCTCTATACCCATCCTCTCCCTCTATACCCATCCTCTCCCTCTATCCCTCATCCTCTCCCTCTATCCCTCATCCTCTCCCTCTATCCCTCATCCTCTCCCTCTATCCCTCATCCTCTCCCTCTATCCCCATCCTCTCCCTCTATCCTCATCCTCTCCCTCTATCCCCATCCTCTCCCTCTATCCCTCATCCTCTCCCTATATCCCCATCCTCTCCCTCTATCCCCATCCCCATCCTCTCCCTATATCCCTCATCCTCTCCCTCTATCCCTCATACTCTCCCTCTATCCCCCATCCTCTCCCTCTATCCCTCATCCTCTCCCTCTATCCCCATCCTCTCCCTCTATCCCCATCCTCTCCCTCTATCCCCATCCTCTCCCTCTATCCCTCATCCTCTCCCTCTATCCCTCATCCTCTCCCTCTATCCCTCATCCTCTCCCTCTATCCCTCAATCCTCTCCCTCGATCCCTCATCCTCTCCCTATATCCCCGTCCTCTCCCTATATCCCCATCCTCTCCCTCTATCCCTGTCCCTCTATCCCCATCCTCTCCCTCTCTCCCTCCATCCTCTCCCTCTATCCCTCCATCCTCTCCCTCATCCTCTTTCCCTCATCCTCTCCCCCTCTCTCCCTCATCCTCTCCCTCATCCTCTTTCCCTCATCCTCTCCCCCTCTCTCCCTCATCCTCTCCCTCATCCTCTTTCCCTCATCCTCTCCCCCTCTCTCCCTCATCCTCTCCCTCATCCTCTCCCCCTCTCTCCCTCATCCTCTCCCCCTCTCTCCCTCATCCTCTCCCCCTCTCTCCCTCATCCTCTCCCCCTCTCTCCCTCATCCTCTCCCCCTCTCTCCCGCATCCTCTCCCCCTCATCCTCTCCCTCTATCCCTTGTCCTCTCTCCCTCATCCTCTCCTTCATCCTCTCCCTCTATCCCTCATCCTCTCCCTCTATCCCTCATCCTCTCCCTCTATCCCTCATCCTCTCCCTCTATCCCTCATCCTCTCCCCCTCTCTCCCTCAACCTCTCTCCCTCTCTCCCTCTCTCCCTCATCCTCTCTCCCTCTCTCCCTCATCCTCTCTCCCTCTCTCCCTCATCCTCTCCCCCTCTCCCTCATCCTCTCCCCATCTCCCTCATCCTCTCCCCCTCTCCCTCATCCTCTCCCCATATCCCTCTCGTCCTCGTCCCCCCTCTTTCCCCATCCTCTCCCTCCCTCTCTCCCTCATCCTCTCCCTCATCCTCTCCCTCTATCCCTCATCCTCTCCCTCTATCCCTCCATCCTCTCCCTCTCTCCCCCATCCTCTCCCTCTCTCCCCATCCTCTCCCTCTCTCCCCCATCCTCTCCCCCATCCTCTCCCCCATCCTCTCCCTCATCCTCTCCCTCATCCTCTCCCTCACCCTCTCCCTCATCCTCTCCCTCTATCCCTCATCCTCTCCCTCTATCCCTCATCCTCTCCCCCTCTCCCTCCATCCTCTCCCTCTATCCCTCATCCTCTCCCTCTATCCCTCATCCTCTCCCTCATCCTCTCCCTCATCCTCTCCCTCATCCTCTCCCTCTATCCCCATCCTCTCCCTCTATCCCCATCCTCTCCCTCTATCCCCATCCTCTCCCTCTATCCCCATCCTCTCCCTCTATCCCCATCCTCTCCCTCTATCCCCATCCTCTCCCTCTATCCCCATCCTCTCCCTCTATCCCCATCCTCTCCCTCTATCCCCATCCTCTCCCTCTATCCCCATCCTCTCCCTCTATCCCCATCCTCTCCCTCTATCCCCATCCTCTCCCTCTATCCCCCTCCATCCTCTCCCTCTATCCCCCTCCATCCTCTCTCTATCCCCCTCCATCCTCTCCCTTTATCCCTCCATCCTCTCCCTCTATCCCTCCATCCTCTCCCTCATCCTCTCCCCCTCTCTCCCTCATCCTCTCCCCCTCTCTCCCTCATCCTCTCCCCTTCTCTCCCTCATCCTCTCCCCCTCTCTCCCTCATCCTCTCCCCCTCTCTCCCTCATCCTCTCCCCCTCTCTCCCTCATCCTCTCCCCCTCTCTCCCTCATCCTCTCCCCCTCTCTCCCTCATCCTCTCCCCCTCTCTCCCTCATCCTCTCTCCCTCATCCTCTCCCCCTCTCCCTCATCCTCTCCCCCTCTCCCTCATCCTCTCCCCCTCTCTCTCTCATCCTCTCTCCCTCATCCTCTCCCCCTCTCTCCCTCATCCTCTCCCCCTCTCTCCCTCATCCTCTCCCCCTCTCTCCCTCATCCTCTCCCCCATCCTCTCCCTCTCCCCCATCCTCTCCCTCTATCCCTCCATCCTCTCCCTCTCTCCTCCATCCTCTCCCTCATCCTCTCCCTCTATCCCTCATCCTCTCCCTTTCTCCCTCATCTTCTCCCTCATCCTCTCCCCCTCTCTCCTTCATCCTCTCCCCCTCTCTCCTTAATCCTCTCCCCCTCTCTCCCTCATCCTCTCCCCCTCTCTCCCTCATCCTCTCCCCCTCTCTCTCTCATCCTCTCCCCCTCTCCCTCATCCTCTCTCCCTCATCCTCTCCCCCTCTCTCCCTCATCCTCTCCCCCTCTCTCCCTCATCCTCTCCCCCTCTATCCCTCATCCTCTCCCCCTCTATCCCTCATCCTCTCCCCCTCTATCCCTCATCCTCTCCCTATATCCCTCGTCCTCTCCCTCTGTCCCTCATCCTCTCCCTCTATCCCTCATCCTTTCCCTCTATCCCTCATCCTTTCCCTCTATCCCTCATCCTCTCCCTCTCTCCCTCATCCTCTCCCTCTATCCCCCATCCTCTCTCTCTTTCCCTCATCCTCTCTCTCTTTCCCTCATCCTCTCCCCCTCTCTCCCTCATCCTCTCCCCCTCTCTCCCTCATCCTCTCCCCCTCTCTCCCTCATCCTCTCTCCCTCATCCTCTCCCCCTCTCTCCCTCATCCTCTCCCCCTCTCCCTCATCCTCTCCCCCTCTCCCTCATCCTCTCTCCCTCATCCTCTCCCCCTCTCTCCCTCATCCTCTCCCCCTCTCTCCCTCATCCTCTCCCCCTCTCCCTCATCCTCTCCCCCTCTCCCTCATCCTCTCCCCCTCTATCCCTCATCCTCTCCCCCTCTATCCCTCATCCTCTCCCCCTCTATCCCTCATCCTCTCCCCCTCTATCCCTCATCCTCTCCCTATATCCCTCGTCCTCTCCCTCCCTCTCTCCCTCATCCTCTCCCTATATTCCTCATCCTCTCCCTCTGTCCCTCATCCTCTCCCTCTATCCCTCATCCTTTCCCTCTATCCCTCATCCTTTCCCTCTATCCCTCATCTTCTCCCTCTCTCCCCCATCCTCTCCCTCTATCCCCCATCCTCTCCCTCTATCCCTCATCCTCTCTCTTTCCCTCATCCTCTCCCCCTCTCTCCCTCATCCTCTCCCCCTCTCTCCCTCATCCTCTCCCCCTCTCTCCCTCATCCTCTCCCCCTCTCTCCCTCATCCTCTCCCCCTCTCTCCCTCATCCTCTCCCCCTCTCCCTCATCCTCTCCCGCTCTCCCCCTCATCCTCTCCCCCTCTATCCCTCATCCTCTCCCCCTCTCTCCTTCATCCTCTCCCTCTATCCCTCATCCTCTCCCTCTATCCCTCATCCTCTCCCTCTGTCCCTCATCCTCTCCCCCTCCCCCTCATCCTCTCCCCCTCCCCCTCATCCTCTCCCTCTATCCCTCATCCTCTCCCTCTCATCCTCTCCCTCTTTCCCCATCCTCTCCCTCTCTCTGTAGCTTTCCAAGGGCTGCTCCCTCCACCTGGCCCAGCGCTGGAGCCAGCTTCTCAACATTCAGCTGCGCAGGATGCCCGTACTGTCCAAGGAGTCAGCTCCAGGGCTCATCATGGCCACAGGTGGGGAGGCTAGCATCATACAACTACAACGACTATTTATTTAAAATAAAAACAGTATATAGATTTTTTATATTTTTTCTCCGATATTTTCTGATTTCTTTGAATGGAGAGAGAGAGAGGATGACAGTGGGGAAAGAAAGAGAAAGGTTGTATCAAAGGGAACTCATACCGGTACTGAGGACGTGTGCCAGAGGGCTTCAGCATTACCACTCGCCAGGCGACAGAATTACTATTTCTGTGGTGAACACATGACTTCCCTTATGGTGGTGCAACGTCTGCTATTGCCTCATCTGATGGAGAGGACCACTTCCTCCATCAATCAATCACACAGGAAATTAGAGTGCCTAGAGAAGCTGCAGAGTCTCTCCTTCCTGCTCGTTTGTCGGCGTCTGTTTTATTTCTTTTTTGAACCATTATTCATTCAGGCAATTCAGTTGAGAGCAAATTCTTATTTACAGCGTGTGTGTGCACGTTCGTGTTTAAATTTTCCTGAGTCCGTGTGTTCATGGTTTGGGAATGTGTGCATGCGTGTTAGTAACTGCATGTACTCAAGTCAGAGCAATAGCTTTTGACCGGGCTAAACTAGTACCAGTTGGACACATCATTGTGTTTAATCCACTGAAAGTGTCTCTCTGTCTCTACCGCCTCTGCCTGCTTCGCGGAGTACATAGATTTTCTTTGTAGCTGTGCGGTGTCTGGAAGGAGAAAGAAGCCTCTACACCCTGCGAGCGACTAAACCTAATGAAATGGTTAGGAGATAACTCCCACGGGGAGAAGTGCAGGGAGAGAGGTGAGCTGAGGAGACACTGTGCCCTTCACGTCCGTGTTATCGCTTACACACGGATTCGCTAATTACTACTGCCTCACCCAGCGGATACACACACACAGACACACAGACCGTCTTTCTCTTTGTGTGGACCCAGCCAGCCACACACAACCAACATTCCCACATGGCCTGTCTGGGGGAACATTCCCACATGGCCTGTCAGGGGGAACATTCCCACGCGGCCTGTCAGGGGGAACATTCCCACGCGGCCTGTCAGGGGGAACATTCCCACGCGGCCTGTCAGGGGGAACATTCCCACGCGGCCTGTCAGGGGGAACATTCCCACGCGGCCTGTCAGGGGGAACATTCCCACGCGGCCTGTCAGGGGGAACATTCCCTCGCGGCCTGTCAGGGGGAAGCGTTTGTTTTGTGACTTGTTCCTGTGACATTTCTTCATTTGTAAAAAGCACCGTTGATATGGCCTCCAAGAACAACAGTCGTTAGTGATGGTGCCGGGGAGGAGAGCGGCGGCTTCATTAACCAGCGCTCAGGATGAGTGTCAGACACACTGAGAGAGCCGTACACAACTACATAAAACACCTAACGCCACACCGTTCGGTGCAACATGGCCGTCTACATCCACATAGGATGAATAGATATGTGACGTTACACTCCTTGGGGCCTTCCCCCTAGAATGACTACAGAATGATTTGATTTGAACCATTCTTATAGGTTCATCACATGGTAAGGAGTATTGATGTTGACATTAAAGCATACTGGAGCGTAGGCTGCGGCAGGCAGAGTTTGTTTGAACTTTTCTGATCTCAAGCATCTGCTTCACAACCCTGGATGGACTCTCTTCCTATATAGAGCCGCCCAGCTATATGCTACAGTCGCCCCTTTCTCTATGGCTGTGCCTCAAATGGCACCCTGTTCCCTGTATAGTGAGCTACTTTTGCTCTGTTGTCGGCTTTGTGTGCTCTGGGCTGGCCACTGTGCTTGGTTGTGTCCCACATTGCACGGTACCTTATTCCCTATGCATCTACTGCACTACTTTTGACCAAGGCCCATAGGGCTTTTGGTCAAAATCAGTGCCCTATGTAGTGAATAGGGTGCTATTTGGAACAAAGCCTGGGATACTGCTGGGACTGGATTCCACCTGAAGCTGCAGTAGTGTTCCTACTGGATCCCCCTCTGTGTGAATAGTTTAATTCATCACCTCCTCTCACACAGCCGTTCCACTGATCATCCCGTGTCTGTCTCCTCTGCAGGTTCTGTGGGCAAGAACCTGGCCAACAAGCCCAACGTGTATGTGTCCAGCAGTGCTGGGGCCAGATGGAGAGAGGTCAGTGTGTGTGTGCTTTGTTTTTGTGTATGTGTGTGTGTGTATGTGTATGTATGTATGTGTGTGTGTGTGTGTGTGTGTGTGTGTGCGCCATAAATGTAACTATGCACATGATGAGCTATAAATCATGACATTGGTTATTGTTGGATGTTTCCTGCCTCTGCTACCCACTCATACCAGAGGGTTTCTGTGGAGATCTTAGCCACAATGCTGAATGCCCAGCGTAGGACACTTTCCTCCACAGTATATTACTCATCAACCACAAACATGGTGCTGCAGTTATTTAAAGCCACAGTCTGTAAGACGTGAGTACAATTCCAAGACTGGGGAGCCCTCTAAGACATAAACAATGGAGCAGAAGCACCCGGAACATTTTCACATGCTCTTGATGCCTATGGTGTGACATTCCACGAGAGCAGTATTAGACTTTTAATGATTCTTTTTTTTAAACATACTTTTAATCTGAACATAGTATTTATTACCTCATTTAAGTGTCTTGACGAGCAAAATATTTTTGGTAATAATATGGCCTGACAGTTGTACTAGTCTATTATGGTAGCTATATAAATTGACCAGCAATCTTACAGACTGCGGCTTTAATGAGTGTTCTTCACATTTCCCCTTCTCAAGGCGCTGGCCGGTCCTCACTTCTACACGTGGGGTGACCACGGCGGTATCCTCATGGCCATCGCCCAGGGGGGCTCCACCACACACCTCAAGTGAGTCTCACAACTGTCCTAAATAACACCCATATCTCCCATGTTAGAACAACACAGTGTGCTGTGTATCACCCCCTCATTACACCCCTCTACCCCCCACTGCAGCTCTGCCCTGAGTCGTTGACTTTCAGTCTGCTTACCTTCAACCCACGGTGTCACTGCCAAACCAATCAGTACTGTGCTGGCTCAGAAATATTATTTTCACATTTGTCCTTTCCAGCTCGGTTCCAGCTACTACAGTACAGTGGGATATGTAACCAGGCCAATGTACTGCAGCTTGGCTTGGCTCAGTTGTGTAAAAAGCATATAAATATTGTAACCATGCTCATGTTGATCTCCATACTGTCTCTGTTGGCCCTGCTATAGACTAGCATCCTGTTCAGGTTGTGTACTTGCTGCCTCACGCTACAGAATCAGTAGATTTGCCATTCTGACTCGGACAAGGCGGCAGAAAGCCTAGTGGTTAGTGTTGGGCCAGTAACCGAAAGGTTGAATCAAATCCCTGAGCTGACAAGGTAAAAATATGCCATTCTGCCCCTGAACAAGGCAGTTAACCCACTGTTCCCCGGTAGGCCGTCATTGTAAATAAGAATTTGTTCTCAACTGACTTGCCTAGTTAAATAAAGGGTCATGGGGCGGCAGGGTAGCCTAGTGGTTAGAGCGTTGGACTAGTAACCGGAAATTTCAAACCCCCGAGCTGACAAGGTACAAATCTGTCGTTCTGCCCCTGAACAGGCAGTTAATCCATTGTTCCTAGGCCGTCATTGAAAATAAGAATGTGTTCTTAACTGACTTGCCTAGTTAAATAAAGTTACAAAAAATTAAAAAATTTAAAAAAAATAAATACAATGAAAGGCAACTTACCTTCTGTCTCTCTGTGTCTCAGGTTCAGTACCAATGAGGGGGAGACGTGGACAGACTTCCGTTTCTCTGACAGGGAGGTGTATGTCTACCAGCTGCTGACGGAGCCGGGGGAGAAGAGCACCATCTTTACCATCTTCGGCTCCTACGCCGACCAGAGACACAGCTGGCTCATCCTGCAGGTCAACGCCAGCGACGTGCTCGGTGAGGGGACTCTCACGATATTACTACACTGGGCAGAAGTCATGACTGAATTATCCTCAGCCCGGGTGCTTTTACATCTGTTTGTCTGTCGTCCATTTTCACAATGCCAATAAGAAGCACCATCTATTAGGCCAGAGTCTCACTGAGTGTGTGTGTTTGTGTATTTGTGTGTGTGTGTCTGCTTATGTCCCCATGCTACTGTAATAGAATATGATCCAATTCCAAATGAAGTATTTAAAGTGTATTTGTCTCTTCAGGCGTGCCGTGCACCGAGGGAGACTACAAGCGCTGGTCCCCGTCAGACGAGCGGGGAAACGACTGCCTTCTGGGTAGTGAGATGGTGTACAAGCGACGCACGCCCCACGCCACCTGCTTCAACGGGGAAGACTTCGACCGGCCCGTCACCGTGTCCAACTGCTCCTGCACACGCCAGGACTACGAGTGGTGAGACTCTCCTTTCCAAGCCCGTGTCCAATCCCATATCCGCCCTTTGCCTCTACCCCTAAAACCATCTACCCCTAAGCACCTCATATCGATCTGAAAGGATTGGATAGCTGCTATCCTGAAAGGTAACAGCTCCACCTTCTGTTGAGCTAGGAATAGGTGGAATGTTTCTCCCTTACTTACACCTCTGCTATCCTTTCAGAGTAGGGGCTAGGGGTTGATTGGAATTAGGCAACAGTCTTTTTCCAGTCATCTCTAGCTGTTCATAGTTTAATAGTCAGGTAGGCTAACATTGGGTCTCTCTCTCTCTCTCCCCATCTAATCTCTCTCTCGCTCTCTCTCCGCCTCGCTCTCTATCACCCTCCTCTCTCTCCTTTTATCTCTCTCAGTGACTATGGCTTCAAGCTGAGCGAGGACCTGTCCCTCCAGGTGTGCCTGCCCGACCCCGAGTTCTCGGGGAACCTCTACGCCCCTCCCGTGCCCTGCCCCGTTGGAACTACCTACCGTCGCAGTACGGGGTAAGTCAATATCCCTTTGGTATTAACATATTGTCACTTCATCAGAAACCAGGCTTTGCCCTTCTCATAATGGTAGGCTTTTTCCTTTTGTTAAGGTGACACACATTGAGGGTCAAGGCCTTGCAATGTGGATGGGTCAGGATTATATGACCTAGCTGAGCTGAAGGATTTTGGGGTTTCGGGCTGACTTCATAGTGTCCCAAATGGGCCCTGGTCAACATTAGTGCACTTCAAAGGGAACAGGGTACCATTTGGGACGCAACCATAAAGGTTGAGATACACTTGTCCTTGACTGACAGTCACATATGGCCTATAAAAAGAAATGGCATTACCTAGTGTGTCAGTCTTCACCTCAATCTTATATTATTTTTTTTTACTGCCGCAAGGAGACGACCATTAAATATCAGCATGATTAATGGTGAATAGGATATGCACACTATGCAAATGGCATCCTTTGTGGTCATGAGGGGGAACTGTCTTTGTTCTTCTTTTGTGCTATTGGGAAGAGAAAGGAGTGGCGTCATTCTATTATATAGCCCTCGCTTATCATGGAGAACAGCCCCACCTATTGTCATAAGGAGAGAAATGTCCCAGCAAAATCTTGACAAACACTGAGTGTACAAATCATTTAGAACACCTTCCTGATATTGAGTTGCAACCATCCTTTTGCCCTCAGAACAGCCTCAATTCGTCGGGGCATGGACTCTACAAGGTGTCAAAAGTTGGCTGAATGTCCTTTGGGTGGTGGACCATTTTTGATACACACAGGAAACTGTTGAGCGTGAAAAACCCAGTAGCGTTGCAGTTCTTGACACAAACTGCTGCGCTTCGCCCCTACTACCATACCCCCTACTTCGCCCCTACTACCCCCTTCAAAAGCCCCTACTACCATACCCCCTTCAAAGGCCCCTACTACCATACCCCCTTCAAAAGCTCCTACTACCATACCCCCTACTTCGCCCCTACTACCCCCTTCAAAAGCCCCTACTACCATACCCCCTTCAAAAGCTCCTACTACCATACCCCCTACTTCGCCCCTACTACCCCCTTCAAAAGCCCCTACTACCATACCCCCTTCAAAAGCTCCTACTACCATACCCCCTTCAAAAGCCCCTACTACCATACCCCCTTCAAAGGCCCCTACTACCATACCCCCTTCAAAAGCCCCTACTACCATACCCCCTTCAAAGGCCCCTACTACCATACCCCCTTCAAAGGCCCCTACTACCATACCCCCTTCAAAAGCCCCTACTACCATACCCCCTTCAAAGGCCCCTACTACCATACCCCCTTCAAAAGCTCCTACTACCATACCCCCTTCAAAGGCCCCTACTACCATACCCCCTTCAAAGGCCCCTACTACCATACCCCCTTCAAAGGCCCCTACTACCATACCCCCTTCAAAGGTCCCTACTACCATACCCCCTTCAAAGGCCCCTACTACCATACCCCCTTCAAAGGCCCCTACTACCATACCCCCTTCAAAGGCCCCTACTACCATACCCCCTTCAAAGGCCCCTACTACCATACCCCCTTCAAAGGCCCCTACTACCATACCCCCTTCAAAGGCCCCTACTACCATACCCCCTTCAAAGGCCCCTACTACCATACCCCCTTCAAAGGCCCCTACTACCATACCCCCTTCAAAAGCCCCTACTACCATACACCGTTCAAGGCCCCTACTACCATACACCGTTCAAGGCCCCTACTACCATACACCGTTCAAGGCCCCTACTACCATACCCCCTTCAAAGGCCCTTACATCTTTTGTCTTTCCCACTCACCCTCTGGCACACAGACACAATCCATGTCTCAAGGCTTAACAATCCTTCTTTAACCCGTCTCCTCCTCTTCATCTACTCTGAAGTGGATTTAACAAGGGACATCAATAAGGGATCATAGCTTTCCACTGGTCAGTCTATGTCATGGTCAGAGCAGGTGTTCTTAATGTTTTGTACACTCAGTGTATATGTAATGGGCAACATGTAAACATTTTGTTCTCCTCGTTTACACAACTATGCATAAGATACACTGTATTACACCATTTGTTGTACACATACTCTTGTTGTGATATTGGGTGGTGGGTGTTTGTCTGTCCATGTTGTTAACCAGTTCGTGTGTGTCTCTCTCTCTCAGGTACAGGAAGGTGTCTGGGGACAGCTGTAGTGGAGGCGATGTAGAAGCCAGACTGGATGGAGAGATGCTCCCCTGTCCTGTAGGAGGTAAGCCTCCCCTCTCCTTCAATTAAGAAACCATTATTAGAAACATTTAGCCTTTTAGATCACAATGAATAAGAGACCCCTGAATGAATGAATAAGCGACCCCTGAATGAATGAATAAGAGACCCCTGAATGAATGAATAAGAGACCCCTGAATTAATGAATAAGAGACCCCTGAATGAATAAATTAATGAGACCCCTGAATAAATAAGAGAACCATGAATGAATGAATAAGAGACCCCTGAATGAATAAATGAATAAGAGACCTCCGAATAAATGAATAAGAGACCTCCGAATAAATGAATAAGAGACCCCTGAATAAATGAATGAGAGACCCCTGAATGAATGAATGAATGAATAAGAGACCCCTGAATTAATGAATGAATAAGAGACCCCTGAATGAATGAATAAGAGACACCTAAATGATTGAATGAATGAGAGATACTCTGAGATTCTTGATATACTGGGTTCACAAATACTTTACCTTGTAAATGCCATTATGGAAAGGGGAGACTCTCAAGAGGATGTTCTCTGTTTTGCTCTACGGCCCCCACGAGTATCATGAGACTCGTCTGACGGTAACCCATAGAAATATGGAGGTCCTTTTGTGGCAACAAAAACAAGGGGTTAAATGTGTCCAAAAAATATGTATATTTCTTATATCTCTTAGATATAGGACAGACACTTCAAAACAGTATTATTCCTTAGGATTTATTTTTTGCCTTTTTATGGATGTGTTATTCAATGCATTTCTATGGGCTATAGTAGTAAAGGCCAAATTCAGTATTTTATCAAATTATTTTGAAATATTTGGGGGAGGGATACCTAAATGGCCTAAAAATCATAATCAAATAGCTAAATGATCCATTGAATTACTATTTTAAAACAATTCCATATGTTACCTTTGGGTCGTGGGTCATGACGGTTTTATTTGGTATGGGCCATACAGTTTTAACTTTTTTGCTAGACCTTATTTGAGGCAAAAGATACTTTTAGTTACATATTATGGGGTGAATTTAGTTAAAGATAGAAAGGTTAGTCCCAGCAGTAGATCATTGGCTACAGCAACAACACACGTAGGTTAGACCTCGGGGACAATAGCTGCTGTGATTGGTTGTAGGGATCCAAAAAGCAAATAAACAAATAAGTATTTTGAATTCATGAAAAGTGAAATTACTCACATTTTATACATAAAAGCATATGGTTGGAAGAACTTTAATTTCCCTGAAGGGAAATTGTTTTAGACATGCATTACTGCTGTATGCAAAATAAATACTGCCGTATACACAGCTGGATGCAAAATAAATACTGTCGTATACACAGCTGGATGCAAAATAAATACTGTCGTATACACAGCTGGATGCAAAATAAATACTGTCGTATACACAGCTGGATACAAAATCAATACTGTCGTATACACAGCTGGATACAAAATCAATACTGTCGTATACACAGCTGGATACAAAATCAATACTGTCGTATACACAGCTGGATACAAAATCAATACTGCCGTATACACAGCTGGATGCAAAATAAATACTGTCGTATACACAGCTGGATGCAAA
Organism: Oncorhynchus mykiss; assembly: GCF_013265735.2. Lineage (NCBI taxonomy): Eukaryota > Metazoa > Chordata > Actinopteri > Salmoniformes > Salmonidae > Oncorhynchus > Oncorhynchus mykiss. Next base: position 15,111,768 of record NC_048591.1, on the reverse strand, counting down.
ATAAATACTGTCGTATACACAGCTGGATGCAAAATCAATACTGCCGTATACACAGCTGGATGCAAAATAAATACTGCTGTATACACAGCTGGATGCAAAATAAATACTGTTGTATACACAGCTGGATGCAAAATAAATACTGTCGTATACACAGCTGGATGCAAAATAAATACTGTCGTATACACAGCTGGATACAAAATCAATACTGTCGTATACACAGCTGGATACAAAATCAATACTGTCGTATACACAGCTGGATACAAAATCAATACTGTCGTATACACAGCTGGATACAAAATCAATACTGCCGTATACACAGCTGGATGCAAAATAAATACTGTCGTATACACAGCTGGATGCAAAATAAATACTGTCGTATACACAGCTGGATGCAAAATCAATACTGTCGTATACACAGCTGGATACAAAATAAATACTGTCGTATACACAGCTGGATACAAAATAAATACTGTCGTATACACAGCTGGATACAAAATCAATACTGCCGTATACACAGCTGGATGCAAAATAAATACTGTCGTATACACAGCTGGATGCAAAATCAATACTGTCGTATACACAGCTGGATACAAAATAAATACTGTCGTATACACAGCTGGATGCAAAATCAATACTGTCGTATACACAGCTGGATACAAAATCAATACTGTCGTATACACAGCTGGATACAAAATCAATACTGTCGTATACACAGCTGGATACAAAATCAATACTGTCGTATACACAGCTGGATACAAAATCAATACTGTCGTATACACAGCTGGATGCAAAATAAATACTGTCGTATACACAGCTGGATGCAAAATCAATACTGTCGTATACACAGCTGGATACAAAATAAATACTGTCGTATACACAGCTGGATACAAAATAAATACTGTCGTATACACAGCTGGATACAAAATCAATACTGCCGTATACACAGCTGGATGCAAAATAAATACTGTCGTATACACAGCTGGATGCAAAATAAATACTGTCGTATACACAGCTGGATACAAAATAAATACTGTCGTATACACAGCTGGATGCAAAATAAATACTGTCGTATACACAGCTGGATACAAAATAAATACTGTCGTATACACAGCTGGATGCAAAATCAATACTGTCGTATACACAGCTGGATACAAAATAAATACTGTCGTATACACAGCTGGATACAAAATAAATACTGTCGTATACACAGCTGGATACAAAATCAATACTGTCGTATACACAGCTGGATGCAAAATAAATACTGTCGTATACACAGCTGGATGCAAAATAAATACTGTCGTATACACAGCTGGATGCAAAATAAATACTGTCGTATACACAGCTGGATGCAAAATGAATACTGTCGTATACACAGCTGGATACAAAATAAATACTGTCGTATACACAGCTGGATACAAAATAAATACTGTCGTATACACAGCTGGATGCAAAATCAAATGCAATTTGTTGCGTTTTTCTTACCAGTTGTTACTCTTCACATGGCTATAGATTAGAATGAATTGTATTAAGTGTTTTTTTTCCTCTCTGGTCTTCTCCAGAGAGTAATGAGTTCATCCTGTACGCTGTGAGGAACTCCATCCATCGCTATGACCTGGCCACAGGGACCGACCAGGTCCTGCCCCTCTCTGGTCTCCGCGAGGCTGTGGCCCTGGACTTTGACTACGAAAGGAACTGCCTCTACTGGGCCGACATCTCGCTGGACACCATACAGGTCAGGGCCTTCACAGAAGGCACTCCGATGTAGCCATGACTTACCCTATTCCCTATATAAGTATATTGCTTTTATACTATATAGGGAATAAAGTACCATTTAAGACACAAAATCTATCCTGTTCACACTTCTGAGACCAAAAGTACATTGTGTATCGTGATTAGTGAAAAGTATGTACACACTCCCTCCCTGTCCTCCCCCTCCAGAGGCTTTGTCTGAATGGCAGTACGGGACAGGAAGTGATTGTGAGGAAAGACCTGCAGAATGTGGAGGCCCTCACCTTTGACCCCATCAGCAGGCTGCTTTACTGGGTGGATGCCGGAGCGCAGAGGATTGAGGTAAAAATGAGGATCAGGGATTTGTCCAATATTTGATAGATACTGAACAAAAATATAAATGCAGCATGCAACAATTTCAACAATTTTACTGAGTTACAGTTCATATAAGGAAATCAGCTAACACATTCATTAGGCCCAAATCTATGGATTTCACATGACTGGGCAGGGGTGCAGCCATGGGTGGGCCTGGCTCCCAAATGGGTGGGCCTATGCCCTTCCAGGCTGCACCCATTAGGAAGGCAGGCACAGCCAATCAGAATTAGTTGTTCCCCACAAAAAGGGCTTTATTACAGACAGAAATACACCTCAGTTTCATCAACTGTCCAGGTGGCTGGTCTAAGATGATCCCGCAGGTAAAGCTTCCTGCCATCCAGGACCTATTTAAAAGGCGGTGTCAGATGAAGGCCCAAAATATTGTCAAATACTCCAGTCACCCAAGTCGTAGACTGTTCTCTCAGCTACTGCACGGCAAGCTGTACCGGAGCGTCAAGTCTAGGTCCAAAAGGCGCCTTAACAGCTTCTGCCCCCAAGCCATAAGACTGCTGAACAATTAATCAAACTATTTACATTGACCTCAACTCTTAGTCTTTAAACTGCTGCTACTCACTGTTTATTATCTATGCATACCGGTAGTCACTTTAGTAACTTTACCCGTAGCCTAGTGGTTAGAGCGTTGGGCCGGTAACTGGATCAAATCCCTGAGCTGACAAGGTAAAAATCTGTCGTTCTGCACCTGAGCAAGACCGTTAACCAACTGTTCCCCGGGCGCTGAAGACGTGGATGTCGATTAAGGCAGCTCCCCACACCTCTCTGATTCAGAGTGGCAGTGTTAAATGCGGGAAGACACATTTCAGTTGAATACATTGTTGGACAACTGACTAGGTTTCCCTACATGTACAAAGTACCTTGATTACCCATTACTCCCTGTATATAGCCTTGGTATTGTTACGTAATTTTGTGATACTTTTTATTGTGTTTTTTACTTTAGTGTATTTAGTCAATATTTTCTTAACTCTATTTCTTGAACTGCATTGTTGGTTAAGGGCTTATAAGTAAGCATTTCATGGTAACGTCTACACATTGTACTCCGTGCATGTGACATACAATTTGATTTGATTTAACAGGGATGTAAACACATTTGTGCACTAAATGTTAGAGTAATAAAACTTTTTGTGTGTATGGAACATTTCTGGGATCTTTTACAGTGGGGAGAACAAGTATTTGATACACTGCCGATTTTGCAGGTTTTCCTACTTACTAAGCATGTAGAGGTCTGTAATTTTTTATCATAGGTACACTTCAACTGTGAGAGACTGAATCTAAAACAAAAATCCAGAAAATCACACTGTATGATTTTTAAGTAATTAATTTGCATTTGACCTCTGTCATTGCCAACAAAGGGTATATAACAAAAGTATTGAGAAACTTTTGTTATTGACCAAATACTTATTTTCCACCATCATTTGCAAATAAAATCATTAAAAATCCTACAATGTGATTTTCTGGATTTTAGTGGACCTATGATTAAAATTACAGGCCTCTCATCTTTTTAAGTGGGAGAACTTGCCCAATTGGTGGCTGACTAAATACTTTTTTTGCCCCACTGTGTGTAAATGTGATATTTCATTTTTTAATTTTTTATACATTGGCAACAAAATTTAAAAACCTAATTTCTTTGTCATTATGGGTTATTGTCTGTAGATTTGTTTTCTTCGATGAGGAACAAACACCATTTTTAATACATTTTTTAGAATAAGGCTGTAACCTAACAAAATGTGGGAAATGTCAAGGGCTCTGAATACTTTTGGAATGCACTGTATCTTTATTTCTCCATCTTATTGAAGCCTTGTTTGATTTCTATTTATATCCTCACCTGGTAGATGACATGCTACTGTATAGTATCAGGCAATACAGTGTGTGATGATGGAGACCCACTCTACGTGTTGTGTTGTGTAGGTGTCTAACCCTGATGGGGACCTACGTCACACTCTGCTCAACTCCTCAGTGCTGGAGCATCCCAGAGCTCTGGTCCTCATGCCAGGAGAGAGGTAGCACAGTCTAATTACCTTGAATATCTGCCAAATGCATTTATGAAGCTTTTAAATCACAAAAAGGGGCTCCCAGATGACCGACTGTTAAAGGGGCGATCTGTGATTGCTACAGCCATTTTAGACTTTAGCTCTTTGTTTGAACTGCGGATTGCACCTTTAACATAAATAACATCAGTGTTAATATCTGTCAGATATACTTGCCTAATCTGTGACTCGTCTCCTACCAGCCTGATGTTCTGGACGGACTGGGGCGACCGCGCCGCCGGCGTGTACCGCGGCTACATGGACGGCTCCAACGTGTCATGCATCGTGTCCGAGGGCGTCCGCTGGCCCAACGGCATCACGGCAGACGACCAATGGCTGTACTGGACCGAGGCCTACGGCGATCGCATCGAGCGGGCCGACTTCGCCGGCGGGCAGCGCAGCGTGGTCATGGAGGGCCTGCCTCACCCCTATGCCATTGCTGTTTTCAAGGTTATTTTAGAACGGCTGATGCACTTATGGAGTATTAAGGCCCACTCTGTGATATTTACATCTGTTTTCGATCATTTAAATGAATGATGTATACCCATTGATTCTTGAAGAATATCACTTATAAATGCCTACAAGCTTAGTTTGTTTGTCTAACGTCTTTAAAGGTAGACTCTGCAATATGACCTCTTCATGCACAGCCGATCAACTTCCTGCTTGCTGATGTCATCAACAGCAGAACTCAAAATGGCCTAGGACTGTCACTATTGGCTCTTCCAAATTTGTCTCCTCCCTTGAGGCATGTCCACATTGTTAAAGTATTTAATGTCGCGTGCACAAGTACAGTGAAATGCCTTTCTTTCAAACTCAAAACCCAACAATGCAGTTATTAATTACAATGTAATACTATAACAAACACATGGGAAATAAGAATAAATATGAATAGCACATTAAGTAAGCATACTATATACTTGGTCAGTTTCAACATCATATTTACAATGTGCATGGAGGGGTACTGGAGTGATGGAGGTAGATATGTTTGGGGTAAGGGGACTAGGCAACAGGATATAAGATAAACAGAGTGAGTGGGCGTGTGTGTAGAGTCAGTACTAATGTGTCTTTGGAGTTATCCAATAGAGGCAGTCTTGTCCAATAAGAATGTTACTGATGTCTGGAAGCAAAAAGTCGGCCCTCTGTGTATGATGATGTCATATCGCAGAGATTCTACCTTTTTAAGGTTATTGAGTGTGCAACACTGGGGAGCACAGTCCCATTGTAGAAGTATATCTCTGTTTGTTTTCATATAATCTCCCAGTTACTGGGCAAATCCTCATTGGCTTGTGTGTGTTTTTCAGAATGACCTGTACTGGGATGACTGGTCAAGGAGAGGCATCTTCAAGGCTTCCAAGGCAGGTTCCAAGGACAATGAGCTGATAGTGGGTAGACTGACCGGGGTCATGGACCTCAAAATCTTCTACAAGGGCAAGACCAGAGGTGAGAGACAAGCAGCGAAACCATATTTAAGAATCAATGCCCATTCTAAGTAAGCCTTCCATGAACTTTGACGGTCAGCGTTAAAGAGTTATTATGTGTAGGCAGAATGTTACTCTGGAAGCGACAATAGTGGAAGCTTTTTTTGGACACCCCCACTACGTCAGCAGAGCTCATGACAAACCTTTGTGTGTGTGTGTCCACTCTCCTCCAGGCCATAATGCCTGTGCAGACCAACCCTGCAGCCTACTGTGTCTGCCCCAGCCCGGGCACCGCCACACCTGTGTCTGCCCCGACGGCACGCCCACCACCACCCGACCCGACGGACAGCTCCAGTGCCAGTGTCCCACCGGCTACCAGCTCCACAACAGCACCTGCGTCAAGACAGGTGAGACCTGGCACACTCACATACGTGTTCACACTCTCTCTGACAGACCCACGTGCACACAAACACACACACACACACACACCCAATGGTCTCGCCGGGTACAAAATACTACTGATCAAATCAAATGATATTTGTCACATGCACCGAAAACAACAGGCGTAGGTAGACCTTACAGTGAAATTCTTACTTACAAGCCCTTAACCAACAATTCAGAGTTTGAAAAAGTAGGACGAAGGTGTTAAATAAACTAAAGGAAAAATAGTAACACAATAAAATATCAATAATGAGGCTATATACAGGGGGTACCGGTACCGAGTCAATGTGCAGGGGTACGGGGTAGTCGAGGTAATTGAGGTAATATGTACATGTAGGGAGGGGTAAAGTGACTATGCATAGATGATAAACAGATGCATGATAATGTATTGAGGTTCTCAACGTAGTCCTTCAGACGACCCTATCACACTACAACAGATCCACAATGGTGCAGGCTTTTGTTCCATCCTAGCACTAACACCCGTGTCACCTAGTTCAACTAATCACCAAGCGATGAGTTGAATCAGGCGTGTTCGTACTAGGCTGAAACAAAACCCTGCACAGCCTGCGTTGGGTCCATCGGCAGGAATCGGTATTGAAGATCCCTGCCTCGGTGAATGTAGAGAACCACTGTCCTCCTCTCCCTCTCTCCCTGACTGTCCGTCTGACTCTGTTTGTTGTTCTCCTTGGACCACTAGAGGAGATCCTTTAGGATTCAGATACACTTCTTGATGATGTGTGTTTTATTTGTAACCCAAAATGGAATGAAATTCAACTCCCCCAGAACACACGTGCCTGCCCAACCAGTACCGCTGCTCCAACGGCAAGTGTATCAGCAGCATCTGGAAGTGCGACAGCGACAACGACTGTGGCGACATGAGCGACGAGCAGGAGTGCCGTGAGTGGAGGCGAAATTACACCCTATTCCCTATATAGTGCACTACTTTTGGGCAGGCCATTTCAGACGCACAGCTAGACAATGGACAACTCACTCACTCACAGATGATTCTGTTTTATTATTATAATATAAAATGGTTGGGTGTGGAATCCTGGTTGGGAAGGTAAATAGTGACTAAAATGGATCCAACAGATAATGTTCAATAGAGCCAGACTTGAGTTTGTTACTGTCACAATACACTCTGCTTTGGGTCTCTGCTGCTGTTCTTTCTCTCTGTCCTTCTGGGCTCAGTGTCAACACCCTGTCATTCTGTCTGTCCCTCCCCCTCCAGCCACCACCTCCTGTGACCCGTCCATCCAGTTCCGTTGTGTGGTGTCCGGCTCCTGCATCCCGCTGGCCTTCAAGTGTGACCACGAGGACGACTGTGGGGACAACAGTGACGAGGAACACTGTGGTACGAGGAAGAGTGTGTGTGCGTGCACGCATGCGTGTGTCTATGTGCGTGTGTGCACACACTTCCAAGCATGTTTTTTTCCTGACAGTGTGCTCTGTCCTGTATAACTTTTGAGATTGTATATAGCCTATGTGATGCTGCCTCTGATTACTGACTGTGTGTGTGTGTGTGTGTGTGTGTGTATCCCAGAGAGTCACCAGTGTGGACCAGGGGAGTTCACGTGTGCGCGGGGCGTGTGTATCCGCGAGGCCTGGCGATGTGACGGAGACAACGACTGCAGGGACTGGTCGGATGAAGCCAACTGTACAGGTGAGATCAGGGCCATGTTCAAAAGGAGAACGTTGCACAACCTCCGTCTCTCTCTTAGTCTCTCCATCTCTCTCCCTCCCTCCTGGTCTCAGTGGGTCACCACACCTGTGAGGCCAGTAGGTTCCAGTGTCTCACGGGCCACTGTATCCCTAAGCGCTGGGTGTGTGACGGTGATGACGACTGTCAGGACAGCTCTGACGAGGAGCAAGCGCATTGCGGTGAGGACACACACACCCAACACGCGCGCACGCGCATAGACACAGCTCTCTCTCTGCTTGACACCCATGATGCTATGTCATTGTTACGACAGTGTTCGGTCGCCTTTTATGGACAGTTCAAGCAAAGTGTTACCCAGATTTCTGTTGCACGGTCTTCGCTAGAATGGCTGTGTTGTTGTTGACAGTGGGGGATCGCTGTAATGGCTTCCTGTGTTCCAACGGCACCTGTCTGCCTGCCAGCGCACACTGCAACGGAGTACAGGACTGCCCAGGGGGCGCCGACGAGCAACACTGTGGTGAGTGACCAACGGAAAGTCTTAACCCTGAAACTAGACTGCAAACTATAGACATCGTATCTCCGGGGGAATAGGATCTCTTTCTATGCTGCAGACAGTTTGTTTTTCGCCCCCAGATGCACTTTGGTCTTTCGAAACACGGAAACGTTTTGAGGGCTTTTGTCATGGACTGGTTTTTGTCATCAATACGTTCACCTGAGGTTGGTTGAGAATATCTCAGCCGTATATCCCATTGTAATATAGTAGTGCTGTGTGTGTGTGTGTGTGTGTGTGTCCTCCTTGCAGATCCCCTGTGTACGCGCTACATGGATTTTGTGTGTCAGAACCGAGCCCAGTGCCTGTTCCAGTCTCTGGTGTGTGACGGCACCAAACACTGCGAGGACGGATCCGATGAGGACGTGGCCTACGCCGGCTGCTGTGAGTCCTTCTCCACTAACCCCACCACTACTATCGCAGAGAACACTACAGCTGCAACAGTCACTAAATACATTTTGCTGTTACAAAGCCCAGGGTTTTTCTTCCTGTGCATGTGACCGGACCTGGGTCGTGTTCACATGAAATCCGTTTCAAAACACTGTGCAACGGAAAAGGAACACGCATTCCTTATCTGCTTTCACTCCCTGTTTTCTCCATGACCCAGGAACATGTTTGGTTGGCTCAGGAAAAACAAAATGAATGCATCGATACTAGAAAGGCATTGAAGTAAGTTGTTGTCGTTTGTTGTACTGATTGCCACCCGTCTCTCTAGCCACTCACCCTGAGTTTGAGAAGACGTGTGACGCCTACAACTTCCAGTGTGCCAACGGAGTGTGTGTGAGCCTGGGGTGGAAGTGTGACGGTATGAACGACTGCGGGGACTACTCTGATGAGGCCAACTGTGGTGAGTACACACAATGTGTGTGCACGTGTCAGCTATGTACACTGCAGCACTTTATAAATGAATGTATCTAGAAATGAGATTATTCCTGAGTGTGTATATGTTTCAGGCTCCCCCACTGAGGGGCCAGGCTGCACACGGGACTTCCAGTATGAGTGTCGTAACGGGCGCTGTGTGCCCTCCTGGTGGAAGTGTGACGGAGAGAATGACTGCGGAGACTGGTCTGATGAGGCTCAGTGCACTGGTAAACACTCACTCACTCACTCTGTTATTCCTGCCAGATCTCTATGACCAAACCATTTGAAGTGTTATGTGTATTTGAACCTCTTCCTCTCTCTTGTTTTCTTAGGAGGAGTCACGCCCCACACCCCTGCCCCAGGCCCGTCGTCCTGCGCCCCTAACCGCTTCCACTGTGGCTCGGGAGCCTGTATAGTCAACTCCTGGGTGTGTGACGGCTACGCTGACTGTCCCGATGGCAGTGATGAATTGGGCTGTCCCACAGGTGAACCACCGTCTCCATCTACACCAAAGGGCTTGCCACCTTGGCTACACAGCTCAAGACTAGTTATACAGCTGTATGTAGCTAGGTAGGGCCAGGGTGGTTATTACTGACCATGTGACTTGACTAGAAAACACTTTGGAGCTTTTTGTCTCCTTTCATTCATCTGCAGTGATTGGAAAATACTTGACAGGTGAAAACAATATGGTGGAAATTCGTCATTAGACTAGTAAGACAGAGGGGCGCTGATTGGCTCGCTCGGATGCTTTCTCCGGTGAGAGAGTTTCAGACACGAATTGAAGGAAAGTTGACGGGTGCACAGTGCACTGTTCGGATGCTGGAATTAGTTTGGACGAACGTGAAGGGATTCTTTTGATAATCCAATGAAAATATCTTGTTGAACTGGTTGTGTTCGTGCGACATAAAAATGTAATACATTTTTTGCAGTTAAATTACATGTCTTTACTTTAAAATCTATTTAAAAAAATAGACGTAGGAAGTCCCATGAAAAAAAATAAAAGCGTGCCCCCTTATCAAAAAATTCAGATGCCCGTCCAACTGATTTGTTCTGGCACTGGCCCTGTGGTTATGTTTTGTTTCCTAGGCACAGCCAACGGCACAGCCAACGGCACTGCGACACAGGCCCCGTGGCCCACCCACGCCCCTCCCCTGCCCCCTGGACGCTGCAGTAAGAGCCAGTTCCTCTGCCGGAAGCCCCCCACATGCATCCCTGACTGGCAGCTCTGCGACGGCCACCAGCACTGCCTGGACGGTTCGGACGAAGCCCACTGTCGTAAGTGTTACACACAGTGTGTGGATGACCTATGCTCCTCATGGGGCCTATGTCAGTCAGTCAATACACAGACGTGAGTGGGGACTTTCAAACTGGCCAAAAGGGTGAAACACGTAGCCAACCCAGTAACGGTGGTTATTCATAAAATGCACAAAATGTTGTAAGAAACACAGATCCACAGCAAGACTAAGACACTTGAACGTTGACGTTCCACTCGGCGTGCAAAGGAAACCTTCGAAAAGGAGATGTGGTTCTCACACTTGTTTCTCTTCCCCTTTTCTCTCTTTCCCTTCCTCCCCGTCTTTCCAACCCAACCCCCCCCCCCCCCCCACCCCCCCCCCCACCCCCTCACACTCTCTCTCTGATAGCTACACGAGGGCCTCTGACATGTGTTAACGGCACGCACTGCGCTGACGGGGAAGCCTGTCTGCTGGACGGTGAGAAGTGTGACGGCTTCATGGACTGCTCCGACCACAGTGACGAGGACAACTGCACCTGTGAGTCTTCAGTAGCCAGGCTTCTTCCGCACTTAAAGGGAGACTCGGGAATATGACATCATCCTGCTTTACAGACGTCAACAAAAACAGACTTCAAATCTGCCCAAGGAAGACTGCCTCTATTGGCTCTTGAAACAGAGCTAGTATAGTGGCAGTCCTGGCCAATTACAATGTTATTGTTTTTTATTTCTGTAAGCAGGAAGTGGCTCTGCTGTGTATTACGATGTCATATACTTTTAATGAAAATTATGTCACGCCCCCAATTCAATTTACATAAGCGAAGTCTTCACTCATCTTTTCGCTTGTATATCTCCTCTCTAACGTTTGTACTGGGGGTGTGTTTCTGACCTGTCTCTCTGTAGCCGACTCTCTGGTCTACAAGATCCAGAACCTGCGGTGGACGGCAGACTTCTCTGGCGCCATCACCCTCACCTGGTCCAGGCCTAAGAACCTGCCCCTGGCTTCCTGCTACTTCCTCATCTACTACAGGTCAGCCAGTCAGTCTGTGTGTTTTGTGTGTGTGTCCAGGGCCAGCTCTAGCCTTTTAGGGGCCCTAAGTAAGATTTGGTTGCCCCCCCCCCCCCAACATTGCGGCAAAACATTTTAAGGTCCCCCCCTCTTGACGGCAGAAAAGAATTTAAGTTTTAAAGTTAATTTCCTGCAGTGCCATGGGGCATAGAGAAAATGTTGCAGTTTTAAATCAAGTTTTCTGTAATTGTATTGCAATTCTACTCAGTTTTCCATGAGGCGGAGATGCAGTTTTAAAGCTAATTCCCCGCTATATTACACATTTCACCATGACTTTGACATTAATATGATATCTGCGTCAGAATGACTAACAAAATCAATGGGGGCCCCCTGGAGGTCAGGGCCCTGGGCACGTGCCCTGTCAATATTAGGCCAGGATTACTACAAGTTTGGCCGGTGGCCCCTAAGCGACCGCTTATGTCGCTTATGCACCTATGTGTCTAATTGTGTGACTGTCTGCATGTCTGACTGTGTGTGTGTGTTTATCTGTCTCTGTGTGCTAGGCTGGTGGGCACCCAACAGTGGACCTCTATGGACACACACAGCAACAAGAGCAGCTACACCCTGTCGGTGCTGAAGCCAGACACCACCTACCAGGTGAAGGTTCTGACCCAGTGTCTCAGCAAGCAGCACAAGACCAACGATGTGTTGACCCTGCGAACGCCCGAGGGACGTGAGTACTGTCCTGTGTACACCACACGACTTTCCAAATCCCAACACCACTGAGCCTCTCAAGTCAAACAGCCGTTTGTCCTGTAGTTTCTTGTCTTGCTGACACAGACGGAGGATCACACACTACGAGATTCTTCTCTTGGTCGCGATGATTCTCGGTACCACGCTGTCTCGCGAAAACAATGATGTGGTTAGATTGTTAATGTAGCTAGAACAAGCTGTGGCGCAAAGCAGCCTCAAGTACCATTTTCAGTCAGACATTCGTGCTTGCCACACAGAGTTGAAATACCGACTCGATACATTTTGAATTGAACAACGTTGCTTGTGGCAAGCTCTCATTGGCTATCGCTGATCACCGTTCTTTAAATGGAGGAGGAGGGGAGAGATGAGAGGGGGGTGGGTGTTGGGGAGGGGAGAAAGAGAAGGGAGAGAGCGAGGGAAAGGTAGAGGGAGCAAGACACACCATCGTTTCACTGTGTCTGTTCACAGCAGAGGACTTGTCGAAGGCGTGATTTCACACATTATCCATGTGTTTTAGTGTGGTTGTTTTTCACACCCGAGTTGAATGCACTGCCTGTTAGTTGCTCGGCTAACTGACGGGCAAAAGGAGTAACAAAAGGAATGATGTAGATTTAGGATAATTATCCAGTACCCAGATGAAGCCTACCCCTGGACTGAAAGGCATGCTCAATGGAGGATCTCTATCGAGAGGGTCTTGGAAATACCCATTGTCACTTTTATCTCACTCTTGAAGTTTGTGGCCTGCCTGCAATAGTGTTTTAAGCTATGAATTGAATATTATGGTGGATTGACAGTTCGGTAATGTAATGGTTGTTGCAGTGCCCGACCCCCCCAGAAACCTGCAGCTGTCATGTGACAACGGAGAGGACGGCATGGTGGAGGCCTCGTGGAGCGCTCCGGACAAAGCCCACGGACTGATCCGGGAGTACATTGTGAGTTAGCCTGCCCAGACACTGTTGTTTCCTCTGGTAAACTTAATAACCGCCTCTGCATTCTTAGTGTCATGTCCTGAGCAGTAGGGCTGTAAGAAGAGATGGAAACATATGACCATCCAATGGCTTTGAGCGGGTGCTGGATATCAAAGTTAATGTTCATCAGCAAAATATGAAAGAAACCTGTTTTGTTTCTCTCTATGTGTGTGTGTGTGTGTGTGTGTGACAGGTGGAGTACAGTGAAAAAGGTGTGGAGTGGTTCTCTCAGCGAAGCACCGGCAACGGTGTGGAGGTCAAGAACCTACAGCCCAGCACTCTGTACAAGTTTAGAGTAAGAGACCTGTCTTTCAGAGCAGCTTCATAGTGACATTTGACCTCATGACATGAAGGTAACGTGAGCTCTTAGAATTGTTGAGTCGTGAGCCTGGCTGATGAGTTGTAAACCTGTGTGTTTTCAGGTGGCAGCAGTGACGGGTCGAGGTATGGGGAACTGGACTGAGGTTAAATCCATCATCCCCAAGAAAGGTATGACAGTCTCTCATGATCATTGCCTGACAATTTATAATATGGCATGATGATAGTTTGATACATTTGACAAATTCTCTAATCCAGGGTTTCTTAAACTATGGGTCAAGACCAAAAGTGGGCCCTGGGCATGTGAGAGGTGGGTCGCAAGTTATAAGAATTCTTCTAAAATCACACGCTATTTCTTTTTCGTTTGGGTTGTAGAGATTTGGGTCACCGGAGGATGGTAGATTTCTTATTTTGGTCTCGAGCTGCGGCAGGAAGCTTAGTGGTTAGAGCGTTGGGCCAGTAACCGAAAGGTGACAAGCTGCTGACAAGATAAAAATCTGTCGTTCTGACCCTGAGCAAGGCAGTTAACCCACTGTTCCCCTGGCGCTGAAGACGTGGATGTCATTGAAAGCAGCCCCCCCGCACCTCTCTGATTCAGAGGAGTTGGGTTAAATGAGGAAGACACACCTTTCTGAATCAGAGGGGTTGGGTTAAATGAGGAAGACACACCTTTCTGAATCAGAGGGGTTGGGTTAAATGAGGAAGACACACCTTTCTGAATCAGAGGAGTTGGGTTAAATGCGGAAGACACATTTTAATTTGAAAGCATTCAGTTGTACAACTGACTAGGTATCCCCCTTTCCCTTTCCCTAATCCTTCATTGCGCTTCCTCTACTGTTTGCATTGTGGAGATTTACAGTGTTCTATCGCCCTCTGCTGGCCGTCATTATGTAGTTGTCTTATGTATTGGAGCTGATGCTTATTGTGTCTCTCTCTCTCAGCTCTACCACCCCCCTCAGTTATCACCGATAGCATCACAGAAGACTCGATGAGCCTATCTTTCAGCTTTAACTCCCAATATGAGGTCAGTTGGTGGCGTGTGTGTGTGTATGTGTGAGTTGGTGCTTATGTGTTCTAACTTGCCCTATAATTCTGCCTTTGTTCCGTGGGTGTGTGCAGGTGAGGCAGTATGTGGTGGTGCTGTCCTGGGTGTTTGATGCTCACGTGAAGGAGAGCAGGAACTACACTGTGCGAGGTAGCATACTGAAAGGTATTGTCTGCCTCTAGTGTTCACACATTTTCGGACAATTAAACAGCAAGTGTTTTTCAAACACATAACTTTGTCATATGCATCACATACACACACTTCTGTGTTTTCAATATCCTAGCCCAACTCTGTCGGTCGGTCTGTCTGTCTCTGTATCTGCCTGTACACTTGCAGCTGCCAACCTGACCACAGGGACCATCTACGAGGTGGCTGTGTGGGCCCAGACCGGTGTAGGAGACAGCCCCACAGCCCTGTCCCGCCAGCAGACCAAAGGCACCCAACCGGAGCCTCCCCTCCTCAAGGCCCGGGCCCTTAACCAGAGCTCTGTGGACTGCAGCTGGACTGTAACCGGATCCCCTGCACAGGTAACACCGGCACAGCATGACAGCTACTGTATTACAGACATGACTCATGTTCATTAGGGCACACAACAGAAAACATCATTCAACTTTTTGGGACCGAAAATTTCAGGTAGTCTATCCTATCCGTTTTCTTCTATTTGGTGCCTAATGGTTTAAGTAGTATCTGTTGTATACTTTCAAATGCTTCAGGCATTTGATTGAGCCTGTCTTGAGTGCCTGATGGGTGGGGTTTGCGCTCTTCCATTGGTTCCAGGCAAGATCAATTAAGCGAGTCCCCACAAGCAAAATATAATAAGGAATTTCATAGATGAGTCATAATTGATGGGATGTATAAAGCGATTGTCCAGATGCTCAAAGCTCTTTCCATTGCTACTGTGAAGCGCGCGGCTGGAGTAGGACAGCTCCCTGTGCAGCTAGTGATGTACTGTGTGGTTGTTGTCTGTCTGTACAGGTGTATGGCATCTTCTTTGCCACCTCCTTCTTGGACCTGTACCGCAGCCCTCACAGTGTGAACACCAGCGATAGCAGCCGGACCGTCACTGTGGACAGTGATGAGCAGTACCTGTTCCTCGTGAGTTCACACCCTTATTCCTCTTCACCCTGATTCCTCTCTCAGTGCCTCAGATACAGAATCAGAAAACTTTATTGACATCTTACCCAAGATTCCATTTTGGTTTTAAACTGTACTGAACTGTAAAATGATCGACTTCAGAAAATCTGCTCACAGTTAACCCATGTGTGCATTTTTGGTTTCTAAAGAATAATATCTCTGTGTGTGCGTGTGTTCACTTGTGTGTGACAGGTGCGGGCCATCTCTCCCTACCTGGGCCCTCCCTCGGAGTATGCGGTGGTTAAGATGATTCCCAACGAGCGGCTTCCTCCTCGTAACCTGCACAAGGTGCGCGTTGAGAAGACCCAGGCGATGTTGAAGTGGCAGCCTCCCTACGACTCCCCCAGCGCCCCTCTGGTAAGGTCATCCTCACACACCCTCGAGCGTCAGCCCTTCCCGATGCATTTTGTCTGGTTCCTGGGTTAAAGTGATAGTTACCTTTTTTTAAAAGCGAGTTGAAGCTTAAACTTCAAAACAGACCCAGTGTGGATTGCACTCTCTCCTTGTCCATAGACTTCTTTCAGTGTAAGGAAACTTTGTTTGAAAATTGAGTGAACTATCTCTTAAATAAAGCCTCTAAAAACCTGACTGACCAGGTAATATACAGTACACCTGATATAGTAACATGAACAGTTGTCCCACACAAACCATGAACATGTGTGTCCATGTCTGGATCTCAAATGACACCCTATTCCCTTCTAAGTGCACTACTTTTGACCAGGGCTCTGGTCATTAGGGTGCCATTTTGGATGCCAACACGGCTGTCGTTTATTGTTCTTTTGTTGTGTTATTTTACTGTAAACTGTGTTGAGATTGTTAAATGCACTGTCAATAAAGTTTGATTTGGATGTGTCCGTCCCGTGCAGACGTACGCGGTGCACCTGAAGGACGTGGTGCGTAAGACCGAGAGCAGCTACAAGCTGACCACCCAGAACAACACGGTGGAGTACTGCCTCAAGGGCCTGGAGCCCGGCGGACACTACAGCGTCTCCGTCCGCCTGCGCAACATGAGCAAGGAGGCCAGCTACACGCTCAACACAAGTACGGCCAGGTCCTCTTTATTGTAGTCGACGATCAGTTTTCTTTCCCACAATAACCATCTGTTATATGGTGGCTGGGGACTAGTCAGGGCTTCTTGTATATTAAAGGAGTTAAAGGTAGAGCGCCAACAGATCTGGGGAGACCACATTCAAAACCCAATGGGGATTGTTTTAACATGAACATAATTGTATGAATGTATGATGTCAAAGTTGTTTCCTTCTTCTTTGCGTGGACATAGTGCCCTTGCCTGCTCCAGAGGCTCTGAAGATCCTGACGGAGAAAGACCACGTGTTCCTCTTCTGGAAGAGTTTGGCCGTGAAGGAGAGGAGCTTCAATGAGAGCAGGGTGAGGGACACACACAGCTGTCTCTCCCTGTGATGACAGATCAACCCCACTGTCTTTTAGTTCCTCTGATATTCACCATCAATGTATGTATGTCTGTCTGTCTGTACGTCCGTGCTCGGTGTCTCTCCGCAGGGCTACGAGGTGCACGTGTACGACAGCCTGTCCAACTCCTCCGTGCTCCTGGGAAACACCACGGAGACCTTCTTCCGGATCAGCAGCCTGCTGGCGGGCCACAACTACACCTTCTCTGTCCAGGCCCGCTGCCTGCTCAACGGACAGCTGTGTGGCAAGTCCGCCCTGCTGCTCTACGACCAGCTGGGACAAGGTGAGAGGGGGAGGAAGCACTGGGGAGGATAGGAAGTTACGGGACAGATTTACTAAGATTATGCATAAATCGTAAATGTCGGTTTCAGTAACAATGTGTGGTGACATTCATACAACAGAAGGATATGAGTTATCACTCTCAATATGGTGATAGTTTTCCGGGTGAATCTTACTTCATTAATCAACTTTGTGAGATAAAAGTATATAAAGAATCTCTCATAATGGCTCCCTCATGTACTGTATGCACAATGTCAGTCAGTGAATGTCACTCACCAGGTATACCCCCCCCTCTCCCTGCAGGTCCCAGCGAGGCAGTGCGGAGCTCGGGTCAGTCAGGGGACATGGCGGTAGTGGTGGTGCCGGTGCTGTTCCTGCTGCTGCTGGGGCTGTGTGGGGGCCTGGTGGTCCTGTACCTGAGGCACCGCCGCCTGCAGAACAACTTCACCGCCTTTGCCAACAGCCACTACAACTCCCGCCTGGGCTCGGCCATCTTCTCCTCTGGGGACGAGCTGGGTAAGAGTCTTTGGTTAAGTTCTATATCGAAGTAGCCCCACACGTCCGTAGTTGCGTTGCTCCCTTGTTTTGTGCTCCTGTGCAGGGCGCTTGTTGTTACTGTTGACTGTGACGGTTGTAATGGAGGTTGATGTTATCAGTCTACACTGTGTTGAACTTGAACCACGCTGTCTTTATTTGTTGATCTGACACCCATAGATCATCCCTCTCTATGTCCAACTGATTGGCACAGCTTTTGATCAAACATTTCTAGGGCCTGGAGTTTCTCCTGACCGTGTGACCTGACCATAAAAGCTCTGGGCCCCAGTTAAAGGCTGTGCTACTAGGGACCATATTTTGTCCTTGTCAGGTCCCATCGTCCGGAGAAACTCCTGGCCCCACTCACAAACCACATTTTTGCATGATCCCTTCTGATGCAACTATCATGTCCTTCTTCCCTCCTCCGTTCATCTCTCCTTTCCCCGTCCTCCTTAAAGGTGACGATGATGAAGACGCCCCCATGATCAGCGGCTTCTCAGACGACGTTCCCATGGTGATTGCGTAGTGGGACCACCCCTTCACGTCGTCTTCTTCTTTTCCTCCCTATCACTCTACTACACACTCTGCCCTGCCTGTCCCAACCCGTCACCTACACGCCGGTGCCCACGTGGTATATGACAAAAGGTCAAGAAAGAAGGTGCGCCAACACTTTCGTCAACCATCCCACTCCGAGAAAAAAAGTAATGTTGAATTCAGGATCAAAGGAAGAAAAAGTGAAGCGCAACGAGAGATATTTTTAAAAAGAAAAATACGATGCACTTTTTTTTGGATGCGCAATAACTTATTTTTTTATACATAATATATATATATATATCATTCAAAGGACTTTGTTGAGCGGGAACTGATGCTAACTGTGAAGGATTGTGAGTTTGTCAGGCGAGTCGCGTGTTCGAGAAAATCCCCTTTTGAATTACAAACTCACTCCATAAAGAACTGTTCATTGCTTGAAGCCAAAATAAGCACCTGGCAAAAAACATCCAATGCAGAATAAACACACGTAAAGAAAGAAAATATACACCTAATACTGTATAAGACAAAAAAATATATATATATGTTTTACAAAGAAATCCTTCATAAAAAGAGTTAGGAACTCAAGCTCTCCATACAGCATGAATGAACTTATTCTTCATGGTATTTATTCATGGTACGTTGTTCAGTGTCCGTACTGAAATCGATCTGAATATGTTGCTCTCTGTTGGAATGAGATCACTTGAATCTGTTGATATTTGGTTTGAAACTGTCCATTAGCCGAAACACAACAATTGGCACAACGAGTAGCCATCCAACGAGTAGCGATTAGATGCAATCGATGGCACCATGCTGTGTCTTATAGATCCATGTTCCTCCTATCACCAGCACAGGAGTGGCTGTAGTCAACTCAGCAGTGACAATAGAACCGAAAAGTTATTCCCGTTTACCATGCTATTAACTCCAAAACGTCAGCTCGATCATTCTGTTGTTTCTCTACTTGCAATGCTGCATCGATAATGCTGTAGGTGGATCTATAGGAATATAGTTTGATTTGAATTGGTTTTATCAGGACCACCACGTTGTAAATATTATTGTTATTAAAATATTATTACGCCCAATTAGCTGCCATTAGTTTGTGTTTGGAACGTTTGTCTCTGATGTTCTCAGGGAACTGGGTCTTTGTCTGGTCTGACACTGGCGTGGTACCATCTGAGTCTTTCTCCAACACTCGGGAACCCTCACTGAGGTACTATAGTAACCCTAGGGGCAATGATGAGCATGATGTTGTAATGATGTCATTTTATGGTTGTAAACTGGTTTTCTGGTTGAGAAGAAGTTACAAAACCAGATTTATCTCTGTTACAACAAGAAAACAATGTATTTTTCATGACGAGAGCAAGATGTCATGGGAAAGACGTCACATTTTGGTTGTTGTGGTTGCTGTAATTCTTTAACAAAAAATGTATACTTCTAATCTACAACCTGGTGATAATGTCATTTAAAGACATTATAATGATGTAATGGAAACTACTTTTGCTTGCTGGGATAGCAGTATGATGTTTAGGTCACAGTGAGGGGGACTGTGTCCAGCTCTGTCTCACTGTGTAGCCAAATGCTTCACGTCAATAGGATGTGACAAGCTTAAGAATATGTTATTTTATTTTTCCCTTTCCCATCCTATTGTGTAGTCATGAAACATGTATTTTCGTCTCTGCTAAAGAGCCATTTCAAGTTGATGTAAGGTATGATGCTTGTATTCATTGACCTGTTTTTTGGTTTATTTGTACATTTGTTCATGAATGTATTTTATATCTGTGATTTTATGGCTTTGAGGCGATGTGGAAACCGGTCACGTTACTAGTCCCTCCCCCCCTTATACCTCCCACCCCTCGTGTGAAATGGATACATTCACAGTCCTCTCACTTTGTAAAGCCAAAAACTGTGGTTTACCCCTATACCCTATAAAATGGGTTTTTGATAGTGTCTGACTGTAGACTGGTTCAGGGCAGACATCGTGCCCCCAGGCACCAGGACCACGTTCCCACCTCCATTCCCCTGGCCCACTGTGGGGGTGATGTCACAGCAGCCCCCCCCCCCCACTTCCTTCCCAGTCACTGTAAGGCTGCTTTCACTCCATTGTTTTGACGTTCTTCTCCGTAAGGTACTTGTGATTCTATCTCCCCCTTTTCTGCTTTCCAGGCCTTAAATAGTGTTGATACTGTTTCTTTTCGGTGGACTTCGATTTGCCACATATGCCTTATTAGAAAACACGTTGAGTTTGTATGTATGTACTGTATTTATGACGACACAAGTGCACACACACACTCACAATACCCTTACACAATGCTAAAGAGAATGATCTGTGCTGAAGAGAGCGCAGTAGAAGTCGTTTGTTGTTTTTCTATACAGGTCACTACTCCTGTCTGCATTGGCTGTTTAAACAAGGCACATATCTAAAGCCACCTGATGGACTTTATCTCATGTAGTCCCAACTTTTGACAATTGTGCAAAATATAATTCTTGATTATTGTGTGACCGTTTCAACCCCTACCCCCTCCCAATGTAGACTTTTTTGTTTGTTTTCTTCTGTAAAATAGTATGCTTAAAGTTTTTGCACAGAATATAATGTTGGACACCGCCATATTTGAAAATGTTGATCTTGCTTATGGGGGTCTCAAGGACGTGAGATGTTTGAGGTACAGTGTGAAGTGTTTTTAAAACCACTTCTACTGAAATAAACTCACTGGAAATGGCAAAGCCTCATTTTTCTCTTCTTTCACAGAGAGGATGGATAGACAAAAGCAACAACACTGAAGATCTCTGCTTTCTAAAATGTTTATTGAATTATTTGTAGTTTACTTTGCTGTCTTTAGTCAATGTCCTTCCAACTTACAAATGTTTTTGATAGAAATAAACAAATCTCCCATCGATCACACACAGTGGCACAGAGTCTCCTCAAAGGCCCTTAACAAAGTGAAGGCAAACTCATGGCCTTGGTTAACCACATAATGCTATGAGTAAGTCCTACAGTATTTGGCAGCGCGAGACAGGAAGGAGTGCATGTAAACAGTGAGGTGAAGGGTGTGTCTGTAGAGGCTTTAGAGTACGGATGTCCTGGAGATGAACTGGGATCAGTCTTTAATCAGGCCACTCTCACTGTGGTTTTTGACTCGCGTCTCCTCTTTGCACCCAAAACATTCTGGGGCCGGCCAAAATCTCCTGGCCTTTTCATCCTCCCTCCTTCCTCCAGTCATGCAGAACGACCACAGCTCCACTGACGCTCATAGGGTTTTATCACTGTTGAGTGAAGGGCATTGTCCACACTCTTAGGGGAACTTCTGGGAAAGAGACAGAGGGGGAGAAACAATCAGTGAGGTCATTGCAACTTTTATGCAGGCTGCAGAATTCCCCAGACAGCTCTATGATTAAGTAGAGGCAGGTGTGCTTCTCAGAAGAGTAGCCTGTCAAGCTGGACGTTTTGAAGGTACTAAGTACAGTAATCAATGGAATAGATGTCCATGAAATATAAAACAACAACACGATAAGCAGAGCGAAAGAGAGTAATGTCTTTGTGTTTTTAATCCAAGTTTAAGTGCCACCTTAATCAAGTGTACAGATTGATTTAGGGGGGGAAAGTAATTGTATACTTAAATAGTGCTGTTCATGATTTTACTAAGTTTATTTTAACAAGGTCATTAGCAAGAGGCTCTTGACACTTCTATATGTCATGCTTTCAGTATATCAACAGCAGGTCAAACTTCAGAAATATTTTAAGACTTAAAGACACTGGAAGTTGAATTCCTCTCTGATTACGAGGGGTTGGGTTAAATGCAGGAGACACATTTCGGTTGAATGCATTCAGTTGTGCAACTGACTAGGTATTCCTTTTCCCTAATTGTTTGTTAAATGTTGACTTGACTGTTGGCTGTATGGTTCATATACAGCACATTATCACATACATAATATTTATATCATAAGAAGGTGTGCTCCTTTCTGTCCAATGAGGTATTTCTAGAGAAATGATTTTGTCCACTTAGGCGACCCCTTTTGGCTCAAGAGCGCCCCCAGAGGCAAAAGTTCTGGCCTCATCTTTAATCTCTTTCATTCCTTTGCACCAGATCTTTTTTGTGTGTTTCACCTGAAAAGAACCCTCTGACCTTGCCAAAATAAATGCCCCAAAACAGTTAATAATCTTGGGACTTCAAACAACACTGATATATAGTACAGGGCATTAAATCCTGACAGGGACATTATCATATATTGCCCAAAGAGTAACCAACAGGCCTGTCTCCCTCAACAAAAATACCCTGTCGGGAAGCGCTGTTAGAAGTGTTTGCTCTGTCTCCTGTCTCTTATTTCTCTGACTAAACTCGTCTGGTTGTGTTTATTTTCAGATCTGACTCGTCCTGGTCAACCACAGACAGCGGACCCAGACATGCTGTGCTTGGATGAATCCAAGTATATTTGTTGCGTAGGCTACAGATGCTTTTAAAAGCTATTTTAAAACAGCGCCCAGTGACGATGCACTGTAACAGACTGCTCTCTTTCTTTCTCTCGCGCTCTTTCACTCGCTCTGCTCTAAAAAGAAAGTCTGCTCCTCTCATAAGTAGCTAAGACGTTCTAAAGTGAGCTGCCATACACCTCTCCATTCTCATCTGTCCGTCAAATTCTGAGGGCAGCTCAGACAGAGCAGTGACACCACGGAGTGTCATGTTTTCTGCAGTCAGAAAGGCTCCCTCTGCGGCTCACTTAACTGTTCACAGTAACTGTGCCACCATGCCAGTGCCCTTGGCTTTTTTTGTTTGCCTTTTTAGAGTATAGGGCACCATTTGGAATCCAGACAAGCTCTTCTTCCTTTGTCATGCTCAAGGCTACCACTAGAGGTCTCGCGTGTTTTGGTTTCTGTGCTGTCAGAGAAAGACCTGCTTGTTGAAGAAGTTAATTCCTCCCTCTTTCTCTGACTTAATGTTATTTTCTAGTGAATAAGTAATTCATCTCTTTCCAAATTACTATCACTGTGTATTTGAATACTGGATGTCAATGCACTGAGATAAAACTACGTTCAAGATTTGTGACCATCAGTTATAGATTGGAATATTCCACATCATGGTATCACTGTCGACCTTTGCAGCCAACAATAATCACTAAACAGGGCTTAAATAAATGATCCCAAACGTAAGCTGCCAGGCCCTGACCCTCTTCAACTGGTGAAATGTCATGTCAGTCACAGATTTGTCTCCCTCCCCTCCCCCCTATGGAGTGGACAAGGGCCAGTTGTTCTGTTGGTGACATGTCAGTGCATCGGAGGGAGCAGCGTTGAGGTTGTGGCCTCATATCAGCCCCAGCAGAGGCAACAGGGGGCTCCAGTGTCTACTGCAGCCAGGAAACGGCCCGGGACCTGGGAGGATGATGAGCAGATGCTGGGGGGGTTGGGAGGGTGAGCGGGGAAGTCTGGATAAACAGCCCGCACTGTCATGGCCAGGCAGCGTTCACCGTACACAGCACAGACTGGACAGTGCAGAACACACACACATCCCAACATTGTTTTAAACCAATACGTTACCTAGTTCACAGATGTGCCTGTCACAGTTCCGGATGAAAATCTTCAGATTAACAATAGTCAGCCCCATATATACATTATACATTATACATTACATTATCCTGGCACCATGGTTCTGAGACTCCCACATTGCTTCTGGTAAGTACTCAAACAACCCTGTTACAAAGTCCTGTAGCCTACAGTACCCCTCTATCGGGCCTCAGGTTGCTAAGGATTCCCACTGGCCAGAGATTTGGGAGGAGGAAACTTGAACAAGTGTTCATTCCTTAGCCTGGAATCTCCTCCACCAGAGGGCATGCTTGATATAACACCATCTGTGTTGCCTCCTCAACAAGCCATTTATTACTGCCACATTACAGTGTTCCAAGACCCAATCAAACTGATAAACATCATTAGTCAACTCCCTTGTCGAATCCTCTTGTATAGAGAGGTGAATGACTGCAAAAGCAAAGAGAAAAGTGTCGTGTCCTGTATGCTGGGAAAGAAAGACTTCAGATATGTGTGGTCCCATAGAGCAGCATAGATGTATAGTCGAGAAAGAAGGGAGATTTCTTGTTTAGTCACAATTATGTTTTTTATTGTATGATACAGGCTATATTACCCTTTTAATTAATAGAACTTCAAGTTACCAACATTTTTCACTGTATTAGAATTATACATAATGTTCAAAGTAGTGTGGATATATTTGATACATTTGAAACATAACACACAACTGTGAGACAGTACTATTCATGGCATAATTGCACACAAAATGACCAAGTTAAAAGTAACAATCCGCAGTCTTTATTTTAAGATGACAATATCATACACATATCAATACAATTTCTGACCAATATAATAAAACAATACAACACTGCAGTTATTGAATTTAAAACTACAAATCTAGGCTACCAAGAACACATCGGAGTTAAATTCAGAAGATGGAAACATGACATCAGAGTTACTGCTTCCATTTTATCCGTTTGACTGTTAGCTTTGCTGTGAAAGCTCAGTCGACAAAAAATGAGGGAAACATCAAGAGAATGGAGGAAGCTATGCTAAGCGCGTTATGATAGCATTACGCCGACAGAATCCAATTGGCAGGAAGAGTGAGCCTCTCGTGTATGTCCATGATAACATGTTTACACGCTGCGTGGCTATACGTCCCCATGAACACACACACACTTAGTCATCATCTATATGACACCGCAATATATATGACACCGTGCCCTTCCTTCATGAAGGAAAGAATGGCACTCCTTGAGAGTTCCTCCCCTACCATTATGAGACCTTTAGACACTTCACACAGTGGGCTCTATCGTGGCCAATCCAATCAGAGGACCATGGAGGCTCCTGAGTACAACTCAGTTGGAGGTCTGAGATGGGCAGTGAACAGTGTGTGTGTCGGTGTGTGGTCTCTACAGCCACTTGACCAGAGGAAGAGAGTCCACCTTACTCACTTCCCAGGGGTCAAGAGGTCCCTGACCCACTGATTGTTTGGGAGCTAAAAGGTCAATAGGCTGGTCACTGGTGGCTGCTCAAGGTCAAAGACAGGCTTTTGATAGAGAAGGCAGGCGTTGTGGACAGCAAGCCACGGCCATTATGATCTATTGTGAGCCAATTTGGTAGGGGGAACTCATAGGCACTTTTCCTCCGAGAAACATTTAGATGTCCAGGTTGAAAGAGAGTTATCCTTGTGGATATGCCAAGATAATGCCATTTTAACTTGCATCAAAGAGTGCCTTGGTATTGTTTTTAGTATGGAAACTTCTGTTTCAGTAGCTACTGCAGGTTTCCATCCATTTGTTGAAACATTTTCAAGTGAAGATTCTAATATTCACATAAAAAGAGATGTCCATTTTACAGGCAGCGGTGTGTTTCCATGTAATTGGCTTGTTGCGAATAAAAAGCTGTGCATGATTACGAAGTGCACATAAAAAGCACTTTGTCATAGGACCACACAACATAGCATCATGTGACTACAAAATTGCTGCGACATGATGGCTAATCTATCAACAATTGCGCAAAAACAAATTAGCTGCCTTTGTCACATGATCTATTTCACAGACATAAAAAGGATCCACCCTTTCAAACTTTTGTTTTTGTCAACATTTACAAGTGCTTACTGACAATTGCTGTTTCCATCAGGCCTGAGTTTTTTATCCAACAGGTAGCCTACATTTACTGGCATAAAAAGAGTTGGATGAAGTAAGAAGGTGACATTTCTCTGACGGTGAATGATGCTCAACTTGTTTTAAGTTCTTGGCTAAGAGATCGATTCATGTCTGAGTATCTGTGTACCCTACCAAGTGGGCAACATTTGGCACAGAACATCATAATGATGTTGCTTTGTAAGTCGCTCTCGATACGAGTGTCTGCTAAATGACTACAATTGGAAGATGTGATTTCTGGTTGTAACTTGTTTTCAATAGATGCCTCACCAGATAAGATGTGTAAAAAAACATCCGCCTTGTGTCATTGCAACCAGTTCTGCCCACTGGGTAAAGTGTTGGGATGGACATTAACATTAGTATTCAAAGCAGATGACTGCTGGGACTGTCCAGTGTGTGTGTGTGTGTGTGTGTGTGTGTAGGATGCTGAAAGCCAAGTTCAAGCTTTCTCTGCTTTGGGAGACGAGTAGATTGACCTCGTCAGAGAAACACATGGGGCTGTGCTGCTGGTGGTTCAGGTAGAATATTCTGGGTATTGGTCCATTCCAACTTTCATGCCCTTGAGGTGTATTTTAGTGTGTGCCTGTTTCTCCCCCTTATGACGTTTTGGAAATTTTAAACATAACCCCCCCCCCCCCACTCTAGACACTTACCAGATGTTTGACTGTAACCTTTGTATGTTCGTTTTTCACCTTCCTTTATGGCCAGGGTTTCATTCAAAGATTAGTTGGCTCTTATTGTCATGTAATACTGATTTATATTATGCCAACTCTTGGGAGTTAACCACTCCTTAGTGTGGAACATGTGTGATACCTATGGTTTTCAGGGAAATAGCACACTTGCATTCTCAACATTTCTAATAACTCCCATTTACTACCATCACACACACACACACACACACACACACACTTGACCTTTCCAATAAATATACCTTTCAATGCACTTCAGCCCGGAACTCGGCTACCATATTATTTGTGTCTGGATGGCTAGCACTGTCCTGGTGCTGTGTGGGGTTTAATTGGAGGATCATGTAGGTCTTTCTAGCCAATCGGAGAGATTGGTGCTGTTCCTCTCCTAGCAACAAGACTCCCTAGCTGTGCTGTGCTGCTAGCTAACTGACACCTAGATTAACTCGTTGTTTTCCTTTATTTTTTCCTTCCGGTCCGTCTATCTTTCATTCTTGTTATCCTTGTCAGTTATCATTCATCAAACATACTGTAGCCATCCACAAAATGTCAATAAGCTGCGTCTGTCCACAATATAAGTAACAGTAGACCTGAGGACACAGGTCATGACTTGGTGTGTGTCATAATAATTTACTAGTCTTTTCTTTGACTTGAGTGAAACTAAAATCTCAGGTAAAATTAATCTTTGTCATCATTTTCTGTCATTTCTTTAAAAGCATTTATCATTGATACAAAGGGGATGACGTGAATGAGAATAGAGAAATGAAGTCATCTTCCAAGTGAAAAAGAGATGGGTAGATGAAACAATAGCCTGCGGTGCAGTTCATATTGTGAGATTAAACAATATCATGAGACAGAGAATCTTATTTATATCGCTGCAAAAATGACAGATGTATTTATTTTTGTCCATTTCTGTCAGATTCTTCCTCCAACTCCCAAATAGCACCCTATACCCTATATGCCTATAATGCATGTCTTTTGACCAGAGCCCTATGGGTCCTGGTCTAAACCAGTGCACTTTATAGGGCATAGGGTACCATTTGAGACTCATTCGAGGTGTGCTACTATGCCGGATGGCGGCCACTATCATATTCTCTCCATGGCGACTGCTGACCCCTTTCAGTGCATACTTCCTAATAATAGCGGGCCTGGTCAGGTTGCTAAGTTAAGCAAGGTGTCAATGAGTCTCCATCAGGACTGGGGCTAGCTGCCTGTCTCCTCACAGAGTGGACAAGGTTGAGATGGCTTACCACCTCCTAGCCCTTCTGCTGTTTCAGCATCAAGCTCTGGGATCAACCCTCAGCTCAACATACACACACACACACACACACACACACGCACGAGTGACACAAGCCTACCAGACGAGCTAAATTACTTCTATGCTCGCTTCGAGGCAAGTAACACTGAAACATGCATGAGAGCATCAGCTGTTCCGGACGACTGTGTGATCACGCTCTCAGCAGCCGTTGTGAGTAAGACCTTTAAACAGGTCAACATTCACAAGGCCGCAGGGCCAGACGGATTCCAGGACGTATACTCAGAGCATGCGCTGACCAACTGGCAAGTGTCTTCACTAACAATTTCAATCACTCCCTGTCTGAGTCTGTAATATCAACATGTTTCAAGCAGACCACCATAGTCCCTGTGCCCAAGAACACTAAGGTAACCTGCCTAAATGACCACCAACCCATAGCACTCACGTATGTAGCCATGAAATGCTTTGAAAGGCTGGTCATGGCTCACAACACCATTATCCCAGAAACCTTAGACCCCACTCCAATTTACATACTGCACCAACAGATCCAAAGAGGATGCAATCTCCATTGCACTCCACACTGCCCTTTCCCACCTGGACAAAAGGAACACCTATGTCAATTAATAGCATTTTCACTACAGCTCAGCGTTCAACACCATAGTGCCCTCAAAGCTCATCACTAAGCTAAGGACCCTGGGACTAAACACCCCCCTCTGCAACTGGATCCTGTAGTGGAGCAGATTGAGAGCTTCAAGTTCCTTGGTGTCCACATCACCAACAAACTAACATGGTCCAAGCACACCAAGACAGTCGTGAACAGGGCACGACAAAACCTAGTCCCTCTCAGGAGACTGAAAATATTTGGCTTGGGTCCTCAGATCATCAAAAGGTTCTACAGCTGCACCATCGAGGGCATCCTGACGGGTTGCATCACTGCCTGGTATGGCAACTGCTCAGCATCTGACCGTAAGGTGCTACAGAGGGTAGTGCGGATGGCACAGTACATCACTGGGGCCAAGCTTCCTGCCATCCAGGACCTCTATACCAGGCGGTGTCATAGGAAGGCTCTAAAAATGGTCAAAGACTCCAGCCACCCAAGTCATAGACTGTTCTCCCTGCTACCGCACGGCAAGCAGTACCGGAGCTCCAAGTCTAGGTCCAAAAGGCTTCTAAACAGCTTCTACCCACAAGCCATAAGACTCCTGAAAATCTGGTCAAATGGCTACCCAGACTATTTGTATGCCCCCCCCCCCCCCCCCCCCTCTACGCTGCTGCTATGTATAGGCACTTTAATAACTCTACCTACATGTACATATTACCTCAATTACCTCGACACCGGTGCCCCACACACACACATGCAGACATGTTTTCAATGTTACATATGTGCTTCACATATCTGTGTGGTACAAAAGACAAACCATCTATCTATATAAACAACCCAAATCCTGAGCACTGTCAATAATACCAGCGTGCTTGGCAACTTAATGAAACAACCGTGAAGCGTGAGAAAGACAAACTTGACTTTTAAACCCCCTGGCTCAAACATGACCTCTTCCTCCCACTTCCACACTATTGGCCACTTACCCTGCCCTGGCCATGATTTAAGACATTAATACAGATTTGTTATTATTTGTAAATATTAGTAGATGGCTGTTGGCACTCTACTGAATCATTTTCACCTCTTTAACACTGCGTCTAAGTACATACTTGTTCGCCAAATACCACAGACTCCCTTATGTAAGGTGGCCTACTAAGCACAAACCATATATGCATGTACATGTATGTATATACATTGTTTTACACATATTGTAGATGTAAATGTCTCTTCTGCAATGTCATTAGTGCCTCTTTCGCATAGCCTAAAATGTGAGGCTTCTGAGTTATTATTTTTATTCTCCAATGTTACGGACATCTCCCCAGCATTGGACAAGGCTAGAGGTGTTCTGTAGCTACCGAGACTCCATGTGGCTTAAACCAATACAATCTCTTCCATGTGGCGAGAGGGTTATAGTAAGCCCCATTGGCATCTCTGAGGAGGGTATGAGTTTGAAATTGAGATGTTAACAGCACAGGCACAACCTACTGAGTCGATGTTTTGCTTGCATGAGCGTTTAATGTTCTTTTCCTGTGAACTCGTGTTTCTTTAGTCATTGCGAGGGTTCTCTGGTCTTCAAGAGTGACTGTCTGTCTGTCCGTCCATTTGTCAACACGCGACATTGGCGACACCTGGAACGGGGTGACTATGGACAGGCACAGTGTAGATCTTGTCATTTCCTCCTGTGATTGAATCGCTCCTCCCCCCAACCCCCCAGCACACGGTACCCTGGCAACATGAAAGCCACGTTTGTTGTTTGAACCGTGTGGCACCACTGATCACCTATTGTTCTGGCTCATTAATATCCCTTGCAAATCTGCTTATTCTCCAGATTCCATCAATACGGCTCGGACAAAGGGATGGTTATTGCAGGGCCCGTCTAAGAACAAAAAACAAACAGCGGTTGCAAACGTGCTTCTTGATTCTCAGGAGCCCCAACAATGGGATTCTTTGTGGTACTGTAGGGGGATTGATGGGTATCGTGTTTTGCAGTGTGGGATGGCTGCAGTGAGTCCACGTCTCTCTCTCCCTTGCTCTCTGGGTTGAACACAGCAGAGTAGCTGCCATTCAAGCCCTTTTTTAGTCCGTCTCACACACAATACCTAAAGCTAATACTACCATGTTGGGTAAGGCTCTCTCCATCTAGGCTGCAAAGATGGGAAGTTGGGACTGACAAGATAGCAGAGAGGCTCTAAAATGGCCAAAGATGAAAGACGGCTTGAGTGTGAACCAAAAATACTTGGATAATTTTATTGTGTCATGTCATTTCCCCCCTCATTATAGAATGTGTCCAAAATGGCCTAATATAGTGCACTACTTTTGACCAGCACACTCATTTCCGACACTCCTAGATTTTGCCCGCCCGAAGTAGAGTATATTATGATAAATTGCAGGCCACACTACTTGCCTAGAGAGTTTTCAGCTATACTTTTCGTGGCTGTTTATTTACCACCACAGACAGATGCTGGCACTAAGACCACACTCAGTCAGCTGTATAAGGAAATAAGCAAACAGGAAACCACTCACCCAGAGGCGGCGCTCCTAGTGGCCGGAGACCTTAATGCAGGGAAACTTACATTTCTAACAAATTTCCATCAACATGTTAAATGTGCATCCAGAGGGAAAACAATTCTAGATCACCTATACTCCACACACAGAGACACGTACAAAGCACTCCCTCGCCCTCCATTTGGTAAATCCGACCACAACTCTATCCTCCTGATTCCTGCTTACAAGCAAAAACTAAAGCAGGAAGCACCAGTGACTCGTTCTATAAAAAAGTGGTTTGATGAAGCAGATGCTAAACTACAGGACTGTTTTGACTGGAACATGTTCCGGGATTCTTCTGATGGCATTGAGGAGTACACCATATCAGTCAATGGTTTTATCAATAAGTGCACAGAGGACGTTGTCCCCACAGTGACTGTACGTACATACCCCAACCAGAAGCCATGAATTACAGGCAACATTCTCCCTGAGCTAAAGGGTAGAGCTGCCACTTTCAAGGTGTAAGACTCTAACCCGGTAGCTTACAAGATATCCTGCTATGCTCTGCGACAAACCATCAAACAGGCAAAGCGTCAATACAGGACTAAGATTGAATCATACTACACCGGCTCCAACGCTCGTCTTATGTGGCAGGGCTTGGAAACTATTACAGACTACAAAGGGAAGCACAGCCGCGAGCTGCCCAGTGACACGAGCCTACCAGGCTAAATCACTTCTATGCTCGCTTCGAGGCAAGTAACACTGAGGCATGCATGAGAGCATCAGCTGTTCTAAACGACTGTGTGATCACGCTCTCCATAGCCAATGTGAGTAAGAGACGGATTACCAGGATGTGTGCTTTGAAAGGTTGGTAATGGCTCACATCAACACCATTATCCCAGAAACCCTAAACCCACTCCAATTTGCATACCGCCCAAACAGAGCCAAAGATGATGCAACCTCTATTGCACTCCACACTGCCCTTTCCCACCTGAACAAAAGGAACACTTATGTGACAATGCTATTCATTGACTACAGCTCAGCGTTCAACACCATAGTACCCTCAAAGCTCATCACTAAGCTAAGGATCCTGGGACTAAACACCTCCCTCTGCAACTGGATCCTGGACTTCCTGACGGGCCGCCCCCCAGGTGGTAATGGTAGGTAACAACACATCTGCCACGCTGACTGATCCTCAACACGGGGGCCCCTCAGGGGTGCGTGCTCAGTCCCCTCCTGTACTCCCTGTTCACTCATGACTGCACAGCCAGGCACGACTGCACGACCAGGCACGACTCCAACACTATCATTAAGTTTGCTGATGACACAACAGTGGTAGGCCTGATCACCAACAACGATGACACAGCCTATAGGGAGGTGGTCAGAGACCTGATCGTGTGGTGCAAGGAAAACAACCTCTCCCTTAAAGTGATCAAAACAAAGGAGATGATTGTGGACTACAGGAAAAAGAGGACAGACCATGCCCCCATTCTCATTGACGGGGCTGTAGTGGAGCAGGTTGAGAGCTTCAAGTTCCTTGGTGTCCACATCAACAACAAACTAGAATGGTCCAAACACACCAAGACAGTCGTGAAGAGGGCACGACAAAGCCTATTCCCCCTTAGGAAACTAAAAGGATTTGGCATGGGTCCTGAGGTCCTCAAAAGGTTCTACAACTGCAACATCGACAGCCTCCTGACTGGTTGCATCACTGCCTGGTATGGCAATTGCTCGACCTCTGACCGCAAGGCACTACACAGGGTAGTGCGTACGGCCCAGTACATCACTGCGGCTATGCTGCCTGCCATCCAGGACCTCTACACCAGGCGGTGTCAGAGGAAGGCCCTAAAAATTGTCAAAGACCCCAGCCACCCCAGTCATAGACTGTTCTCTCTACTACCGTATGGCAAGCGGTACCGAAGTGCCAAGTCTAGGACAAAAAGGCTTCTCAACAGTTTTTACCCCCAAGCCATAGCAGTCCTGAACAGGTAATCAAATGGCTACCCGGACTATTTGTATTGTGTGCCCCCCCCAACCCCTCTTTTACGCTGCTGCTACTCTCTGTTTATCGTATATGCATAGTCACTTTAACTATACATTCATGTACATACTACCTCAATTGGACCGACCAACCAGTGCTCCCGCACATTGACTAACCGGGCTATCTGCATTGTGTCCAACCCACCACCCGCCAACCCCTCTTTTACTCTACTGCTTCTCTCTGTTCATTATATGTGCATAGTCACTTTAACCATATCTCCATGTACATACTACCTCAATCAGCCAAACTAACCAGTGTCTGTATGTAGCCTCGCTACTTTTATAGCCTCGCTACTGTATATAGCCTGTCTTTTTACTGTTGTTTTATTTCTTTACCTACCTATTGTTCAGCTAATACCTTTTTTGCACTATTGGTTAGAGCCTGTAAGTAAGCATTTCACTGTAAGGTCTACTACACCTGTTGTATTCGGCTCATGTGACAAATAAACTTTGATTTGATCTGCCCGTCACTGCCAACTTCCGAAGTGAATGAAAACACAACATTCACTCTCTCTCAGCCCCCCTCTCTCTGCCCCCCCTTGCTCTCTCTCCAGCCCTCCGTTACCATTCACTCACGGAGGCCATTACCAAACAGTGTCTGGGGACATGGTTGGGGTGACGGGCATCCTGGGAGAAAAAGGCTCTCTGGTCTGGACATGGTGTCACATTAATCCGTGCCAGCTTCCTTCACATGTCATGACTGGAGGGAAGGAGCCAAACTGGGGCCCCCAGTCCCATGCATAACCATATAGATGGAAACTGTCTGTTGGTGATTGCAGTGACATTTGAATGGATATTCTGTGGCTGCCTGTTGAGCAGAGAGAACCTCCCACATTGGCATGGCATTGGCTGGAAGTATGTGCATTCAGATGGCCACTTGACAGGGAAGAGAGACACAGTGCAACATTTTACAAAAGATCAATTGAAGACCATTGAAAGACCATAACATCTTAACACAGAGAAACCCACATTCATATTAGGACATATTTTCATATATCTCTTTATGAATACTGAATTATGTCTTATTAATGTCTTAATGTAAATGTGATTGTTTGTAATGTCTTTTTAGTTCTGTGTTGGACCCCAGGAAGATTAGCTGACATTATGGCGTCAGCTATTGGGGATCCTAATGAAAATGCAAATTGTAGAGTTTCAAGTAAAGACATTCAGGACTGAAAGATTCTCTGTTTGAATGGAATCCCTTCCATCATGTTATGTGTATAAAAAAAGAATATCACGTTATAGACTACTGCAACTGAATGAGACATGTGGCTAGTAGCAGTAGTATACGAGAAGAAATGTCAACTTTCATGTCAATTTTCTGCTCAACTTAATTTGTTTGAGAATTTAAATCAATCCAATCATATGCAGTGAGTAGAACCTGAACTGTATAGGCCTGACCAATGCTGACATCAACACATTATTAATAGCCAACCCAAAGAGGAATGACAGTCAGACACTTCTTTACATTCTAGAACAGGAAAAGAAACAACCCATTTATTTTGACCCTTTCCAAGTACTCCTATAATAGAAAATGCAAGTGTCTAAAGTTGAGCAACTGGACCTTATTGTGGCAGCTCTATTCTGAGCCTGGGCTAAATTATACAAACCCTAGAGACTAGTGGGTCAGGTGGTCTGAAAGATGTGCATTCCTCAGCAGCACACACACTCACCCTCTCTGAACCCCCCTGCAGACAGGCGTAAGCCCCCATTTCTCTCCTAGACTTTGCCAGCTGCAGGAGATGGAGGCATTATACCCCAACAAGGACTACGCTCCAAATGGCATCCTATTCTGGTTAAAAGTAGTGCACTATATTAGGAATAGGGAGCCATTTTGGACACAGCCATGATCCGATAGAGGTTCTGCTGCCCCTGATCCTCTTCTGCAGTAGCCATTCTGAAAAGGAGATTGTCGTAATGACACAACCTCCGGAGTCCATTTGTCGCTCACTCTGATGTTTCGGAAGAGTAGGAAGTGGCAAGTAGGAAATGGGGTGTCTGTTTTTTATACCGTTTTGACAGGAGGTCCCCTATAGGCTACAGACAGTGAGAAATCTGAAAACAACACTGTAGGTCAGTGCAACCATGCCAGCCATATGTCAACAGTGTGTGTGTGTGTGTTATTGCTGTCCTCTGATGGGGCAGCAGTTGGGAGGGAGACTGGAGACAAGCTGCCGTCTCCCTAATGTACTGAACTTGTGATTGGCTGGGATTTCTGACCGCATACCTGATACTGACTCACCTCTAATGGCCTTCTTCCTGTAGTCAGGCTCAGACAGGGCTCCTTTCTCCTTTTATCTCTCCCAACCTCCTTGTTACAGAGATCAGGTTGCAAAAAGGAAAAGCCGACTAACTGCCTCTGCAACCCTGCCCTTCTCCTCTCTAGCTCTGTCCCTCTCTCTCGCTCTGTCCCTCTCTCTCGCTCTGTCCCTCTCTCTAGCTCTGTCCCTCTCTCTCTCTCACACACACAAGATGGCTGCTAGGAAAGTTACAGGAGAAGACAAGAGTATCCTGATTATGAATATAGAAGTGTAGCCTACCCAATGAATATAGGTGACATTTTGTTGAGAGAAGATGAGAGGGGAAGAGTAGAGGAGTAGCGAATAAAAGTGAAGAAAATAAGAGGAGAAGTGGAAAGGCCAGACGAGTTGCACAGAGCCACAGTGTCCTCCTCCTCCCCCTTCCTCTCCTCCTCTCTATACCCTAACTCATGAGCTGCATGTGGCTGCTGGGAGAGACAGTGCTACTGCTGGTGCCTCTGCTGCGAGGGGCCAGGTGTTGCTGGGTGCCGATTCTCAATGTCATTGGTGATGTGAGAGGACAAAGGCTGTATTGAGGGCCCAGGCAGAGGGCTAGGAGCAGTGGGATAGTCTTACAGAAAAGCCTGTGTTTGTGCCAGGGCTCCCCTCGTACACAACAGCCACTGTGTTCTGTTCCTTCGCTCCCAGCTTTGTCCTCACGCTCATCCCCCCCCCCCCCCCCCCCCCCCCCCACCCAATTTTTTGTTTAGAACAGGTAGCAACAGAAGCCTCGCATCTAGGGCGTAGATGAGCGGGACAGATAGGCAAGTGTTAAGAACACAGTTCGGGTTCATTCTAGCCCGGGCTAAGCGCGTTCTGACACAAAGGGCTGGAACAGCTGGGAAACACACCGACTCCATCTACACCATTAGCCATTCAGAAGACACCTGGTCTACAGAGCAAGCTCCACAGATATTCCTATGATGTCTAAACAGAGACTCAAAGAGCCAAACTGTTGCTCAAACGAAGGGGTCCAACAATTTACAGTACTCCCTGATTTAAATAAAAGTCCACAACTTTGGTCTCTATTGAATCCGTATAGCGGAAGTTCAAAGGCGTTAGCGGAGACTGCATTCACGGTAAGCGCTGCATAGGACGGCTCAATTGAGAATGAACTTACCATTTCTGTAGCACAATCTGTAACGCTTCAGCCCTACCTCCTCGTAAACTCACAACAAAAACTGTCATGGATGAAAAAGAATAGAATAAGCACACGTGCCGACATGTCCGGCCCCATCTGTATGAGGTGGTAGATATGAGGGCCTGTATGGTCTTCCTCTACAAGGGATGTGAGCTGCCTTGTGGATGAAAACAAAGATGTGATAATGAGGGCCTAGCCCAGCAGCACAGAAAAACATCCTGTCCTTCGCAAACTGACAAGTCATCAGAAAGCAGGCGCAGCAGCTGGCAACAGTGGCCCCCTCCCAGTCTCCCAGAGACCGAGACACAGTTCCTCTCCTTCGTAGATGTCTTTTTATCTTTCTCTCTCCCTCTCTCCATCTGCTCTGCCCTCTTTATACACTAGCTAATTAACCTGTGTGTGTGTGTGTGTGTGTGTGTGTCATCATCCATGATATGACTGACTCTCCTGATCTCTCCTCCTAGTGCTGGAAGCAGTGTCAGCCCTCTCTAAACCAAACTATCAAAACACAACCAGAAACCGTCTGTATCCCAAAGCTGCTTTGCGCAGTAAATAAAGCCCAAATCTCTATTTAAGCTCAATGTGCCAGAGATGATCTCAGACTGGCTGTGCATCAGGAGAGAGAACATCCTGGGTGGCAGACAGGGAAACGGGAAATTAGACAAAGAAGAAAGGATGAACGTGAAACATTGCATCAGGAGTACACACGACTGCACACACACATACCAAACATGCACGCACACATGCAGGAGGACACACACACACACACACTCACATAAACATCCATACCCATGATAAATCAAAGAATGGATTGCGTGAAGCTGAAGTCGATGCCTCCCTCAGACATATATTACACGCAACACATTATTGCAGACAACGTATTTTGCTGAATAACAGCAGATTTGGGTGGAGGGGGCGGGAGGGAGGTGGTGCAGTAGTGGGGTGTGGGGGACAGGAGCAGAGGGGGTCTGGATAATTAACCATCCACAGAACCGTGTCAGTCATCTATTGTCTGCCTCTGTAGTCTGTAGAGGACCTTCAGATAAATGGAAATGCTCCTTTTCCCTTTTCCTTTTTTTAACTTGGAGGAGATTCTCCTTGGATCTTATCGATTTTCCTCACTGATACTGCATCCGCAAACTTCCTTACACACACACACACACACACGCTATATGTTTGTTTTACTATCCTTGTGGGGACCAGACAATAGATTCCCTTCAAAATCCTATTTTCCCTAACCTCTAAACTGAACCCTTAACCTAACACTAACCTTAACATGTACAGTGCCTTGCGAAAGTATTCGGCCCCCTTGAACTTTGCGACCTTTTTCCACATTTCAGGCTTCAAACATAAAGATAGAAAACTGTATTTTTCTGTGAAGAATCAACAACAAGTGGGACACAATCATGAAGTGGAACGACATTTATTGGATATTTCAAACTTTTTTAACAAATCAAAAACTGAAAAATTGGGCGTGCAAAATTATTCAGCCCCCTTAAGTTAATACTTTGTAGCGCCACCTTTTGCTGCGATTACAGCTGTAAGTCGCTTGGGGTATGTCTCTATCAGTTTTGCACATCGAGAGACTGAATTTTTTCCCATTCCTCCTTGCAAAACAGCTCGAGCTCAGTGAGGTTGGATGGAGAGCATTTGTGAACAGCAGTTTTCAGTTCTTTCCACAGATTCTCAATTGGATTCAGGTCTGGACTTTGACTTGGCCATTCTAACACCTGGATATGTTTATTATTGAACCATTCCATTGTAGATTTTGCTTTATGTTTTGGATCATTGTCTTGTTGGAAGACAAATATCCGTCCCAGTCTCAGGTCTTTTGCAGACTCCATCAGGTTTTCTTCCAGAATGGTCCTGTATTTGGCTCCATCCATCTTCCCATCAATTTGAACCATCTTCCCTGTCCCTGCTGAAGAAAAGCAGGCCCAAACCATGATGCTGCCACCACCATGTTTGACAGTGGGGATGGTGTGTTCAGGGTGATGAGCTGTGTTGCTTTTACGCCAAACATAACGTTTTGCATTGTTGCCAAAAAGTTCAATTTTGGTTTCATCTGACCAGAGCACCTTCTTCCACATGTTTGGTGTGTCTCCCAGGGGGCTTGTGGCAAACTTTAAACGACACATTTTATGGATATCTTTAAGAAATGGCTTTCTTCTTGCCACTCTTCCATAAAGGCCAGATTTGTGCAATATACGACTGATTGTTGTCCTATGGACAGAGTCTCCCACCTCAGCTGTAGATCTCTGCAGTTCACCCAGATTGATCATGGGCCTCTTGGCTGCATCTCTGATCAGTCTTCTCCTTGTATGAGCTGAACGTTTAGAGGGACGGCCAGGTCTTGGTAGATTTGCAGTGGTCTGATACTCCTTCCATTTCAATATTATCGCTTGCACAGTGCTCCTTGGGATGTTTAAAGCTTGGGAAATCTTTTTGTATCCAAATCCGGCTTTAAACTTCTTCACATCAGTATCTCGGACCTGCCTGGTGTGTTCCTTGTTCTTCATGATGCTCTCTGCGCTTTTAACGGACCTCTGAGACTATCACAGTGCAGGTGCATTTATACGGAGACTTGATTACACACAAGTGGATTGTATTTATCATCATTAGTCATTTAGGTCAACATTGGATCATTCAGAGATCCTCACTGAACTTCTGGAGAGAGTTTGCTGCACTGAAAGTAAAGGGGCTGAATAATTTTGCACGCCCAATTTTTCAGTTTTTGATTTGTTAAAAAAGTTTGAAATATCCAATAAATGTCGTTCCACTTCATGATTGTGTCCCACTTGTTGTTGATTCTTCACAAAAAATACAGTTTTCTATCTTTATGTTTGAAGCCTGAAATGTGGCAAAAGGTCGCAAAGTTCAAGGGGGCCGAATACTTTCGCAAGGCACTGTATCTTAACCCCAAACCCCTAAAACTAACCCCTAACACCAACCGTAATTGTAACCCTAACCCAAATTGTAACCACAATCATAAACCTTTAGCCTAAAATAGTATATTTCATTTTGGGGACCAGCAAAACATCTGCACTTGTTAGAATTGTCCCTGTTGTACTATCCAAGGATAGTCAAGCCAAACACACACACACACGTATAACCTGCAAGATAGCCAGTGGCTGGCCTTTCCTACAGTATAGTGGCCACCAGCAGACTGGTTGCCTTTCCAGAGAATTCTGAGGGTGGTGTTTTAATATTCCATGCTGCTTTGCACCCTCACATTTCACACTGCAACATTAACAGGAGCTGACACAGAGGATTCAACGCAGACAGCTGGAATGCCTGGGCCTTTTGTGCAGCGTGGATCTCAGCCAAAAGCCTTCGTTAGGAGGCCAAGAGAGACCTGGGAAAAAGACTTCTCCTTGGAAATAAACACAAAACTGTCCAAGAGGAAGGAATGTGCCACTGGCGGACCAATGGAGCCGGGTGGGACTGTGCAGTGACCGGACAGCACCAAGGCACCATGCAGGACAGGAGGCTGCTCTGCTGGGCTCGGCAAGCTGGGCTGGGCTGGGCTGGAACACTGTGTCTGAGACCTCCGACCTCCAACCTGTAGACCAACAACCACTCACACTATGAGAATGCATAGTCATTATGATCATTTCACTCACATATTGATCGCCTCAATCCCTACAGTATTCAGTGAGAACAAGAAGGGACAAGCATATCCTATGTCTTGAAATATGATGCAACAAAAAACATAGGTCAGAAACTACTGGCATGAAACAGTTCACCGTGAGATTACACATCAATTATGTAAACACTGCATCTCCAAAATAAAAATAAACACATACATGACATATCAGCGTGATATTAGGAAAACATCTAGAAGTACCGCTAGCCTATAGAAACAACTGAATGGGATAACAGAAGAATTGTGCATAGTGGAGAGTCGATGAATGAGTGTGAATGAGGTGAGCTTTGTGTGTCCCTCTGTGTGTGTTAATGTGTCTGTCCGTGTCTCTGTGTCTGTATGTCCCTATGTATGTGTGTGTCCCTGTGTCTGTGTGTGTCACTTGTGTGTGTGTGTGTGCTTTCCCAGCATAGAGCAGGGAGCCCCGGCCCTCCTCCCAAGGGATCAGAATCAGTGCCTCAAACACCTGGCCTGTTGTTGCTGGTCAGGGTTGGCAGGGCAACACAGTTCTAAAGCTTAGGATGGGAGACACACTTGAGGAATCTCAAACTTAGTGAATATGTGCGCATGTGCATGTGTTTCTGTGTAAAAGTAGTGCAGTGATAAATGTGTCTTTGAATTGTAGTATATATTTTTTATTGTAATCATAGATCCACTCTCTACTTGACTGATATTGTTAAGGGCAACACACCTGACAAAGCATACTCCAGTACAGACACAACTACTGCTAAACGCATCCAACAAAAGACAGGTCAATTAAAATTGGGAATATTATGTTCTCCAAAATGGGATGGCACTGAGGCAGCTTGTTGAAGGATCTCCATGGTAACCCCTCCCCAGTCTAGTCAAGGCTCACGAGCAGTTTGTTTGTATAGGCTGGCTAGTTCCGGAACGTATTCCCCCCATGCTAATTGCCTTCAAATGCCAATGGCTCATTGCACTCAGCTAGTATCACCCAGCCAGCCATAACATATATCCCCACAGCAGCAATCTTTCACTTTTCGAGGATTCACATACCCCCCCCCCCCCCCTCCACACACCCCACACACAGCGAGGTAATCTGTCTGGGTAGATAACATCATTATCCTTACAGTACTGCCGGCTCTGAATGGGTAAACATGGGTGTAAATATATTATTTTTTATCACGATGCAAGGAAAAGGATTTGGTTGGAGTTCTTATTGTGCTGATGGTCTGGGATGTAGTTTTCTGATTCTGGGATGTGTAGTTTTCTGATTCTGGGACGCATTGGAAAGTCATTGTCTTTTGACCATGTTTTTTTTGTTGGAAATTGTTGCGGGCAATTTCAAATGTGTTTCAAAATTGTATTCATATTGTTTTACTACCTTAGAAGCCTAAGTAATATTAGTAGCCTATACAGAATCTAACAATGATAAATACTGTTAACTATAATTACATGTTTTAATTTAATACTGTTAACTATAATATCATGTTTTGATTTAATACTGTTAACCATAATATCATGTTTTGATTTTGCATGATGTGTTTATAAAATTTTAAGTACCATTCTGAATTAGGATAAATAATGAAACCTATTCTCTGTGTGTGTAAATCTATAGAACCCAAGCTATAACCCTAACCCTAACCCAAACCAATTTTTTATATTTTCTTAATCCATGAGAGCAGTCATAAATTGACCAATTTAAAAATATAGCTAAGGCTCTCAGCAGCTTTAGCTATATTTTTGGTTTGGTGTAGCACTGTAGCCTTAATACAGTGGTGTCTGCTCTCTACAAGAGAACTGCTCTCTACTATGTTCCTCCCTCAGGGTTTTTGGCATGGAGGAACTTCGAGGGGATTTACATTTCCCTGGCAACTTCAATTTCAACTACAAAAGCAAAAAGACAGCCCCCATCTCCTTACAGAGGGTGGAAGGGGGGGGGGGATAATGATCATGTAAGACAGTTATCTAATTAATTGTTTACACTTATCTTCCACACATTTTTTTCTTATTTTCACATATTTCCCATAGGGAGAAATGGGTTTTCACACATTTGTAGGCTATGCCAAAAATGAAATGAGACACAGGTAGTAGCTATAGATGTAGAATCTTAATTTGATCACCCTGTTGCAGGATTTTTTTTTACTTGTTGTGTGTTTAAGGTTTAAGAAGGTTTCTTAAGTTTAATTTCCACTTTGAAATTTCAGACTTGATTTTTCCTTCCGAAAAATGTACCAACTTTTACAAAAGTGTCCATTACTTATAATCCACATAATAATTCGCATTTCCTGTTGCTGCAGTGAAGTGGCTCAAATTAAGATCCTGCATCTGTAACTCTTTGTTTGGCAATTTAAATGGTGTGGCTTTTGTGATTGTCTCTATCTTTAGATGTAAAAAATGCAACTTGGGCCTCCTGAGTGGCGCAGTGGTCTAAGGCACTGCATCATAGTGCTAGAGGCGTTACTACAGACCCGGGTTAATTCCCGAGCTGTGCCACAGCCGGCCGTGGCCGTGAGTCCCATAGGACAGGGCACAATTGTCCTGGTTAGGGGAGGGGTTGGCTGGGGGGCTTTACTTGGCTCATCACGCCCTAGCGACTCCTTGTGGCAGGAAACACAAAGTGTTTCCTTTCAAATGGTACCAAGAATATGCATATCCTTGCCTCAGGGCCTGAGTTACAGACAGTTCGTTTTGGGTAATTGAAAAAAAAAAGAGGCAGATCCTTGTAAGAATCGATGGGAAAATGTAAATAAGATGGGCTCATGTAAAATAATGAAAATAAGATGGGATCATGTAAAATAATGTAAATAAAATGGGATTACGTAAATAAAATGGGATTATGTAAAATCATGTAAATAAAATGGGATTATGTAAGAACATGTAAATATGATGTAAGATTGCATCATGTAAGATAATGTAAGATAACATGGGATAATGGAAGATCATGGAAAATAAGATGGAAACATTTAAGACAATGTAAGTATGATAGAATCATCGAGACAATGTTAGTACTGTGTGAAGAACCATTAGCTAGAACTGAACATGTCACTTTGCGCCCAGTAGGATATTATGGAGTGTGGCATAGCCTAAACGCAAAGCGGTGTACAGTACATTCTGAAGGTTGTTTACAGTACATGAGGCACTTGTGGTTACGTTGTTTTCATGCCTGTGGTGTGCGGGCACAAGCCTAACCGATAAAAACGTCTTAAATTGTACTTATCTCTGCGGGGAAAAGTTGAAAGGAAAGAGGTTGCTTGGTAACTAAATTGCTAATGACTCAAACCTTCTAGGCAAAGAGTGTTCATGTACACCATCCAATTTTATCTATATAACCTGTAACATGAGTGCTTGTATGGATGTCAGAAATGACCTTGCCTGTGGCACCCAGTGTGATGCTATCAAGCTGTGCAGCTCATGAGAACAGAGTAAATCACCGCCCTCCCACAAACAAACACAAACACAAACTAACACTAACTGATGAAAACAGTAGATTAACAGTAGAAGCGGTCTTGATGTCATTATCATAACAGATTCATTAAAGGCGTTGAGTGTGGATTGGAAGTGATTTGTTTGGCTCATGTCAGTAGTGCATGGTGGTAGCAACACCAAAGGCAGTGAGTTCAATTCCCACTG
The DNA here is from genome assembly GCF_013265735.2 of Oncorhynchus mykiss. Classification (NCBI taxonomy): domain Eukaryota; kingdom Metazoa; phylum Chordata; class Actinopteri; order Salmoniformes; family Salmonidae; genus Oncorhynchus; species Oncorhynchus mykiss. The sequence goes on along the minus strand of NC_048591.1, from coordinate 15,068,051 downwards.
GGGCCACCCAAATGTATGACTGTAAGTTGTGTGGGATAACATTTTATATATTAGTAAATGTTTTCACTAGGCTTTGGTATTTACTTTTCATGTGGTATTTTGGAACTTAACATACAGTACAGAAGGCACATGCAATTTAGCCTGAGGTTTAGTAGATAACAACAGTAATACAGAGGACGTATATAGCACTTTCCTCTAGACTGAAAAATGTATCTTTAGATATGCACTTATTGTAACATTCACTATGAACACAATTAAACAGCCACTGTTTAGGCTACTGTAACTAACCACATTATATCAAATCGACTTTTTACTGTGAACTGGCAGAGTTGAGGTTTCTCATAGGCTAATTATCTTGTGTCACATATAATAATGTACTCATTCCCAGTCGGTATTAGATAGAAAGTCGCCTGTGGGGAAAACAACCTGTGGTTACCATGTTGGTTCACAGCAAAAACTTGACCTTTTTCAAATGTATTTTTCTTGCTGTCTGCTTGTTTTAGTCAATTACAAAACTACATTTAAGAAAAGTACAACATGTCTAAAGATGACTTTTCAACATTGCCTGCTCCCGAGCGTTCTCACTACTTAGAAATACGTAATATTGTATGTTGTAGGGGTTCCCTCATGCCCCTTTTCATGATGGTGATGGCAGCCATGTGAGTGCTAGCTAGGTAGCGACCGGAACATTAAGCTAGCCAACACAAACAACACAAACAAATGGACTATAACAGCTACAAGTAGTGAGTGGAGTTACATACTGACCATATTAAACAAGTTGAATGTCTTACCTGTGATGAAATGTTTTCCAAACACATAGCTACGTATAGTCTACTTGGATACCGCGTCCCCACATTTCCCACTCTCCCACTCCAAAAAACCTTGAAGCCACAGGGTTCTACTCGCAGGTTATATTTCCCTACGTGGGAAATTGCAAACCGCAGGTTGGGATTTTTGACCTGGTTACATGTACATTGAACAACAAAATCAGCTTTTCGGCATGTTTTACTATTTCTATATGACAAAAAAAATCGACAACGAAGTTGGCTCTTTTACAATGGGGTTCAATAGGAAAGAATGTTTGCTTTCCCCAATTTGTGGGTGTGGTGTAGGGGAACTCATTACTACGTGAATAATTTACTCAGAGTGATTAGTCACAAATAAGGAACATTCTAGCAGCGTGTGAACAGCATTCTAAACTGCATGTCAAGCTACTGCAGAGATCATTAACCAAACATGTTTTAGCAACATTAGTCCCCATACCACATATGAAAGGCCCTGCAAAGAATTTGTTAAAGCGTAGATTTACCCATTTTCCAAATGAGCCTTGATGTTTGAATCAGAGTGCAGCATGGTGTGGTATGTAGTTACTGTAGCATTACAGAGACATATGGTAAACTACAACACTCTCATTAGAGCCACCTTAATACCACTGGAGAATGGAGCTGTTCATTCATTCAGTGTTTGGCTCAGATTTGGCTTTGTTTCATATTGTTCCATGATAGCCCTGCATGACAGCTTCAATGCAGGCCTCCCAGAAGGAGATAATAAGCTTTACAGTATGTGCTACTTGAGCACCTGTGTTCAAGCCCAATTTCAGCTGAATAGGAGCTTGGCTCTCCTCTCTATCTAATAACCCTCCATGTGCAGCACAGCTCTCCTCTATGGACAGACCCCCAGCCTATTCACCTGCTGGAGCGATTGGGGCTCCCCTGTCCTCCCCTGTCTCTGGGCTTTGTCTTAAGATAAATAGGTGACATTCTCACAGATAACTCCTAGTCCTAGTCCTAGGTATTTGTTGGTGCAGTGACTCGGCCATATAGCTGACATATGGCATGGTATTCTCCATTTCGGAACAGGACTTTTTTGTGCCTGTCCAGCTACGATGGCTCAGTGATCCGCCACCCGCCTGCCCTAACGAAGGATGTCCCTCCAAGTCAGCGGGGTGACAGGGTCAGTGGCGTGTCGGCAGGATGCAGGGGCAACACCACCACGCCCCACTTTGAAGTCTTGGCCGTGGCCCAGTCACGCCTGTCCACTCCGCTCTCGGCTCAGGGAGGTGACTCGGTGGGACTTCGGCAGCCTCCTTTTAGAGGGGCCCGGTTTGAAGTGAGGGACCCCCTGCTGCACACAATGAATAGAGAGTTATATACCTTTGCTGACGGCCGTTTGTGCAGTGGCCCGGGGAGAGAGCAGAGAAAAAAGAATCGCAGGAAGGGGAGAAAAAAATATGCTCTAGAACTTGGCTGATAGCATTTGCTATTTCCTCTGATTCGGTTCCACTGTATATATTAGCTAGCCTGCTACTTCATTTCAGCGGAGCCGTGCTTGGGTTATGTTGAATAGTGGCGGCAACAAGTAAAGAAAGATTTTTTTCCCCAGTCAAATATATATTTTTTGCTTTCAAGGCAATAGAGGTGAAATTAATTGATGGCACAGTGTACAGAAACACACATACAAGTACATCCAGAAAGACTCACAAGATCCCAACTCTATGTGCTGCGACTTGTACAGTATGTACTTTCAGTGGTTGGTATGTTAACATCACGGACCATGTTACTTCTCACTGCTCCCTGTCCCCTCCAGACATCGCCTTCTGCCGCGGTATAACGTTTCAGACTCTACCAAACCTCTCGGACAATGCTGCCTCGCTTGGCTAAAGCATTGTTCGCTGTGTGGGAACCTGCTTCCTTTATTAATAAACAGAAGACACAGCCTTGCCTCTTACACACCCGCCTATTTCACCACTTCTCCGCAGACATAATAAGACTCTTATAGCATGGGGGAGGAATGAAAGAGAGAGAGAGGAAGAAAGTTGCACACTCTTAAGACTTCAATGGTTCGACCCCCTCCACCTTCTCCTCCTTCACTGCACACACATTTATCTTCTCAGGCTCCTTTTGAACGGGACCGGCCAGAGATTACCACACACAGTATTCACAACTCTGCTTTGTCCGCACACACACACACGTACGCACGCACGCATGCGCACACACGCACGCACGCACACGCACACACACACACACACACACACACACACACACACACACACACACACACACACACACACACACACACACACACACACACACACACACACACACACACAGTTACTTACCTCCCCAGGTAAGTAACCATAAAGCTTTTATCCAAAGCTGTTTACATTAATAGTTAATACTTATTGACAACCACATAATTTCGCATCCAAACAAGCAATCAATATATGGTTTAAAAAGTTATGTTTTATGTATACAGTAGCAGTAGAGAACTTTAGGATATAGTTATTGGTTCACTTCAGTTAGTGGGTCAATATCTTATCACGATATTCACTGTTATGTCAGACATCTTGGGAAACTTCAGTATATCAGTCTTCACACTGCTTGAAGCACATAGCCTGTGCCAGGTCTTTAAATCAGAAGCATCACCTCTGTTTGTTAGAATCCTTTATGACACACACAGTTCTGGCTATTCAGAAGTAACTTTTTCAAAGTGCCTTGCTACAGCAAGGTAAGAGTGATGCCAAGGGCCAAGTTCATTAGCAATCATCTTACCATAACCCATATAATAAAATAGATTTTAGAAATATGCCCCTGAAGGTGCAGTTTCATCCACTTAGGGCTTGATTTAATCTGTCTTTCTGATTGAGATGATATATGCAGCGTTTACCATGAATGCAGTCTCCGCAAACGCGGGAGCATTGACTTTAAATTTCAATTGCGCTATAGCGCTGAACTTCAGAGATATGGATTGAAGTAAAGATGGCTGATGCTCCACAGACATCATATGATGTCCGAAAGGGTTGTTGTCAATTCCATGATAACTGAACTGGACATTACGTTTATCGATAAATGTCATACATCGGTGTCATAAAATGTAGCAACAACACTAAAGCTTTGAGTATCCATCCCCATTCAATCCATCCACAGACCATGTCTACTGTGAAAAACAGTACAGTAGACATGGACATGTACAGTGCCTTCAGAAAGTGTTCATACCCCTTGACTTATACCACATTGTGTTGTTACAGCCTGAATTCAAAATGGATTAAATAAATGTTTTCTCTCTCACCCACAATATGCCATAATGACAAAGTCAAAACAGGAATTTAGGAATCTTTGCACATTTATTGAAAATGAAATGCAGAAATATCTCATTTAAATAAGTTTTCACACCCCTGTGTCAATGCATGTTAGAGTAACCTTTGGCAGTGATTGCAGCTGTGTGTCTTTCTGAGTCTCTAAGAACTTTGCACACCTAGATTGTACAATATTTGGCGATAATTATTTTCCAAATTATTCAAGCTCTGTCAAACTGGTTGTTGATCATTGCTAGACAACCATTTTCAAGTGTTGCCATAGATTTTCAAGCAGATTTAAGTCAAAGCTGAACATTCACTGTCTTCTTGGTAAGCAACTCCAGTGTTGATTTGGCCTTGTGTTTTAGGTTATTGTCCTGCTGAAAGGTGAATTAATCTCCTAGTGTCTGGTGGACATCTCCCCTCTAGGGTTTTGCCTGTGCTTACTGTAGTGCCATTCTATTGGTTATTTATCCTGAAAAAAACTCCCCAGTCCTAAACAATTACAAGCTTACCCATTACATGATGTGGGGGTGGCAGGTAGCCTAGTGGTTAGAGCGTTGAGCCTGTAACCAAAAGGGTTCTGGATTGAATCCCTGAGCTGACAAGGCAAAAACACCTGTTGTTCTGAGTCTGAGCAAGGCAGTTAACTCACTGTTCTCTGGGTGCTGAAAACGTGGATGCTCATTAAGGCATCCCCCTGGACCTCTCTGATTCAGAGGGGTTGGGTTAGATGTGGAAGACATTTCAGTTGTCCCCCTGACTTGGTCACCCCATGTTTGAACACATGAATTGTGGAACTCAGCAATGTATTGGTTTTTCCCCAAACATAACACTTTGTATTCAGGACAAAAACATAATTGCTTTGCTAAATTTCTTGCAGTATTACTTTAGTGCCTTGTCGCAAACAGGACACATGTTTTGGAATACTTTTATTCTCAGTCAATTAGGTTAGTATTGTGGAGTAACCACAATGTTGTTGATCCATCCTCAGTTTTCTCCTATCACAGCCATTAAACTCTGCCCCAAGAGCTCCAGCAGGTGAATAGGCTGGGGGTCTGTCCATAGAGGAGAGCTGTGCTGCACATGGAGGGTGATTAGATAGAGAGGAGAGTCAAGCTCCTATTCAGCTGAAATTGGGTTTGAACACAGGTGCTCAAGTAGCACATAAAGCCGATTATCTCCTTCTGGGAGGCCTGCATCAAGGCTGTAATCTTTGCAGTGACTGGGTGTATTGATACACCATCAAAGGTGTAATTAATAACTTCACCATGTTCAAAGGGATATTTAGTGTTTGCTTTTTTAACTTTTTACCCATCTACCAATAGGTGCCCTTCTTTGCAAGGCATTGGAAAACCTCCCTGGTCTTTGTGGTTGAATCTGTTTTTGAAATTCACTGCTGGACTGAGGGACCTTACAGATAATTGTATGTGTGAGGTACAGAGATGAGGTAGTCATTAAAAAATTATGTTAAACACTATTATTGCACACAGAGTGAGTCCATGCAACTTATTATGTCACTTGTTAAGCAAATGTTTACTCTTGAACGTATTTAGGCATGCCATAACAAAGGGGTTGAATACTTATTGACTCAAGACATTTTAGATTTGCAATTTGAACTAATCAGTACATTTAAACAGAAACATAATTCCACTTTGACATTATGGGGTATTGTATGTATACCAGTGACAACCAAAATTGGAATTGAATTTATTTTAAATTCAGGCTGTAACCCAACAAAATGTGGAAAAAGTCAAGGGTTGTGAATATTTTCTGAAGGAATGGTAACTAGACATAATATAGTATAATATAGTGTAAGTAACAAGACATCCCATGGCAAGGGAAATGAATATTCCCTCAGAGTTTCAGAAACGACAAAGTCATTTTCTGTCTGCAGCTATGATATAGGTGGCAGTATTATGGAATATTAGGTTTGAGGCCATGGTAAATCATTAACATGGCAATGCACCATTTGCATTTTTTTTCCCTGTTCAATGGAAAGTGCTCAGAGGCTGTGAGTCCAATTCCGGAGACTCTATTTCTAGCACTGGAAAGAGCTGTTATAAGCTATTCATAGCCATGCACAAAAAAGCACACTCCCACATACCACCGATACCTTGTCACAACACAACTGATTGGCTCATATGCTTTAAAAAGGAAACAAATTCCACAAATGAACTTTTAACAAGGCCCACCAGTTAATTGAAATGCATTCCAGGTGACTACCTCATGAAGCTGGTTGAGAGAATGCCAAGAGTGCGCAAAGTTGTCATCAAGGTTAAAGGGTGGCTACTTTGAAGAATCTAAAATCTAAAATATGTTTTGATTTGGTTAACACTTTTTTTGGTTACTACATGATTCCATGTGTGTTATTTCAATATAGATAATAGTTTTAAAAAATAAAGAAAACCCTTGAATGAGTAGGTGTGTCCAAACCTTTGGCTGGTTCTGTATATCATCTTGATTTAAAAAATACTATTTAAGTCAGCCAGTCTTTCTGCTAATAACCTTTAAGGCCTACACATAACCGATGTTATGATGATTGATGATGATTGAAATAAAATAAGTTGTCTCTTCCAGAAAGGCTTCACCATGAAAGGTTTGGGTTTGATGAAAGATAGAGAAGCTGTGTTGGTGACATCGGGCCATCAATTAAAGCATGATCCATTTTTACAGTTGTCTATAGTACCGTAACATTGTTAAGGTGTACTTAATAAAGGGGCTTTGTGATCTGATCATGTGCTTACAGTGGTAACCACCACGTAAATCTGTCTTCTCCACAGCAACAAACATTAGGCATATCATTACTGGACTCCTGGTACGAAGAGATGGAAGAGATACATCACTGTTCTTCATTAATGGGAAATGGACTTATTGTCCCCCTAAACCTTAATGATGCTAATGACTCAACACAATCTTTCTTCTCCTTTAATTATGACTAACGGGGAATTTCCTGAAGATGAAAAGACTTCAATGACACATCTGATTGCCTCGAACAAAATATTTATTCAGTTGCTGTACAGCGTAGATGCAGTAATATTTTGTAGACAGTTTGATATGAAACTGATAACACATTTGATACACTACATATTGGAATTGTATTTCCCCAAAGCAGTGGGGAGAAAGAAACAATATTACATCGCAATGATGTATATATCGATACGTATAATGATTGCGATATGTGCTTGTTTTATATACTTCAGTTGAAGGCACTTGAATGTAATTTGCTAATGATATGAGCATCTGCTCAATGAGTTAAATAGAACATGTCAAATGCAAATGTAGTTTCCATTTCCTCACTGGGAAAAAAACAGGTACGTATGTCTCGCCACCTAGCTCCAGCCCTAGTTCCAGTTCCTGCCCCAGCCCAGCCAGACAAATCCTGGGTTGGGAAGAGCCATAGCGAAGAGAAGCACTGCTTCCTATTATAAATAGCCTGTGCAGAGCATGTATACTGACAGATTAAAACATCTTTGAAGTTTGCCATACATCAGTTGAAAACTCCCATCCTGGTTTTAAAGCTAATAAGCTTAAATCTTCCAGCAGTCAGAGCTGTTCATCCAGAAACATTTTAATCCCAGCTTTGATGATACATTATGTGCTGAAGGAGGGAGGGGAAAAAAACAGTTCTCCTGACAACTTTAGTGACAAGAACGTTCATGGGCTGTGTGCATAGAAAGCCTGCGACAAAGGAATTGGAAGAGAGTGGGTTCTCCCTTAGCTTAGCACAAAGTATTCTCTGATTCTCCATTGTCACAGTCTCCCTCTCAAATTACAGCTCAACCAGACTCCTTAATAGATCACACCAAAAACAACATACAAACATGAACATAAACGTTTGCCCCGGCTTTCTGCTCTATAACAGGCTGTAGCTCACTGGAAGATTAGGCTTGTATCAGACAGACGGAGAGAGAGAGAGAGAGGGGTTGGGGTGGTCGGGAGAGAGAGAGAGAGGGAGGGAGGGAGGTAGAGAGAGGGAGAGGGGGAGGGAGAGTGCTTTTCACCTCGGATTCCACTCATTTTCTACCTGAAAAAAAAAATGCAGCGCTCAGAACTGCAGTCTGGTTTCCATGGTAACAACAGGCTATTATCCTACACTGTCATTCATTATGAAGGGACTTTACTTGACAGTGAGAGGAGGAGAGGAGAGCTGGACAGCGGTTGAGGGGTTACTCTCACACTGTGCCATGGGAGGGAAAAGAAGGAGGGAGGGAACACTTTCTCCTTGAGAAAAGGAAGATTTACCACACATTTTCATATCTCTTACCAGTAGAACCTCATACAAACCAGTTACGGATTGACCGGTTAACTGAGCGGATATCAAACCAAGACATTGATGATTAAAAGCAAACAAAAAAACAGAATAACTATAGGGTACCGACAAACCTAAATGTTATCAGAGTATCTTCCTATATGGTTAGAAAATACATGTACATATGCAATGTCTATTTTCTTTGAAGGGTGGATGTGGTTTTACTGTACATTTCAAAATGAAACATTTTCAGGACAACCTCCAATCCCAGCACGTTTGTATCTTTGATGTTCCACTGTATTTTTTGTTGTTGTTGCCTATTGTTAACAATCCCATGTCCATAATTGTGCCCAATGCTCCACTACAAAACTGGTATATGCCTATCTTTAAATGTGTATTTCAAAAGTCAGATATTTCAATCCTAATTGAATTATACAAATATGTGCTCTCCACCCCTTTTCTTTCATCATATCACAGACAGGATCTCATTCATATCAAGGTCATGAAGGATTTATTGTTTGATATACAGCATTCGGTTTAGCATTTTCAGTCCCTTAAAAATAACACTGAGAATTCCAGCAGACTAGTTTTGGAAAGGGACAAGTGTATGACGATTCAGGCCCAACATAATTGGCAGAGATTCAAAAGGACTTTTTGGGGGGCAGGGGGGAATTTGAATAATATCAAGATACAACACATGGATGGGTGAAAATGTTGCCAAATATTTATAATTCACTAAAAACTGCCAAGTCACTGAGCAGTTTCTGGTTCAGCAGAACGTCACGTCCCTCTCCCGTTGCCGTTTGTTAGACCCATAATGCACTGTGTCTGGAACCAAGGTGGGAATGATTATGAAACAGGAAGCAACCATTTCAATTTGAAATGGATAGCTTTGCTTTTTCAGAGTAACCCTCCTTCCCCTGCGACCAACACACACACTTGCACGCACGCACACACCTCCAAAAAACATTGCTTAACCCAGGACACTTCAACTGGTGACTAGTCGGGAGAATATGATAGATTTATTGAAGGGACAAACAAACAATAGGCATGAATAGCCTTCATCAGAGCCTTGATGCCAGCTTCGTCACGCTAACTTACATTGTTGGTTGCAGAATGTTTGATAGTAGTCACATTGCACTTAAAGAACATAACTAAATACCTAAAGACATGGACAGCCCATTAAAGGTCAACATAGTAGAACACTATAATAATATACTGTATATTTCTTCACCATAGTGGAAGCCCACAGCATATGCAGTAGCTGCAGTATCATCTTGGCGAAGGGGCGAAGGAGGGGGCTTGGGTGGTGGTGGGCTAGGCAGAAGCAGCTGGAAACATTCTCCTCTCTCCACTCCAAGAGGACAGTGGGTCTGTGAGGAGAAGAGGAGAGGAGGAGGCTTGCACTCCAAGCACCCGCTCAAGAGGCTGCCATGCTGCTTCCTCAAGGTCAATGGGTTTACTCTGGCAGGCTCCTCCAACTCAATGGCATTGTTACAATTTCATTGCAGCAACGGTTTTGTGAGAGAAAGAAAAAATGTTGTATGTAGAATCCAGAAGTGGCTCAGACCAGACGGCTAGGCGGGATGACAATACACTGGATTTCAATGGGAAGATATAGTTTCAACATATTCATCGAGGAGTGGATGCTGGATGCTGTCTGTGGTGTGGCTTTGGAGGAGTTCAAAAAAGCCATACGGTCCAACGGAATCTATTTCAAACACATTGCTAAGATATAGCTTTCAGGATCATTAAATTCATATAACTATTCATGTTCATATAAGATCCTCCTGCAAATACCCCGATGAAGGCATTCACCAAAATGTGTTGCTTTTAACAACAACAAAAGTTAAGAGTCACTGAACATCAAAATGTATGTGCCAAGACCAAAATGATATACTGTACATACATTATGAACAATAACCAGACCACAGCTGTGCTTTCCTGCACCATCGTCCTCATAACGCATATGGAATATGCACTGTGGGATATTCTCTCAAATGAAAGTAGCAGGAACATGAAAAGGTATATAGAGGCAATGTTTTTTTGTTTTTTATCTATCTCCATCTCCCTATCCCCCTTTCTCTCTCTCTCAATATCCAGGACCCATACACACTGAAACTCTCTGCTGCAGAAAGTAGGCCAAAAGCCATTGGAGGGAGAGTGAGACAGAGAGGGGGGGGGGGGGGGGGGGAGAGAAAGAGGGATAAGCAGAGAGAAGGAGAAAGAGAGAGAGGGAAGGAGAGAGTATAAAACAAACAATTACATCCAACATGTCTGCTGAGGAGAGGAGAAAAAAAGTGCTGATTCTTTTTCTAAGAGAACCTTTATTTAGAGTAATTACACTGTTTAATATGCACGCCAATACAAAACATATTGTCATCAGAAGGTGTACATCAAGTACAGCCCTGGGTGCCTTGTTGATGCATTGTGCCAATTTGCACGTGCAGATTTTCTCCATCTCTCCAACAAATGAAACCATCAATCAATTGTGCCCTGTATTACAGATAGTGTTCAAATGTATTTGCTTATTTTTGCGTTTCCATCTTCAAAATGTATTTCCTCTTTAAGTGTATCAACCCTCATTTGTCCGGTGAAAGAAAAAGCAGTGCATCCTATATTTGTTTGTAGTGTCCTTGTACAAAAAGAACACCATTTTGATTAATAATGTTTGAATGTTTTTTTGTATTGACTGATAATACTGGAGTAGGTGGACCATTAATAAACTTAGCATTTATAGCTTCTCCTCTTCCATGATCAACTGTTCCAGAAGGGAAAACTGCTGGTAACTCTTCACTCAAAGACAACAGGTATAATGCATTGGGAGGATGCTGTTATGATGCTGTATAATACATTAGGATGCAGTTATAATGCTGTATAATGCATTAGGAGGATGCTGTTATAATACCGTATAATGCATTAGGATGCAGCTATAATGCTGTATAATATCAAGATTTCTTTGGCTATGACGACACTCTCCAAGGGTGTCTCAGGGGGGGTTGGGATGTGCAAAAATCACATGACCAATTCCCACGTGTATTAATACACACTTGCACATGTGTGAAATAGGACAAATATAAGCATGCAACAAATATTATAATCATTGTTATTGGTAACAGTAAGTTGACACCTAGCGTCATAACACATTATAACATGGCCACAACCATATAATAATTTGTCATAACAGCTGTCATAACTTGTCATCACCTGTCATAATATGGTCATAACACTGACATGACACATACATTATATTTAGACCTGTTATGACATACATTGCATTATTTTATGGATGGTTATGACACCTACATAATAGTTTCAAAATCCTACCACGGTAGTTATTTTATGGCTGGTTATGACACCTATATAAGAGTGTCAAAACTCACAAAACCTACCACACAAGGCAAAACATTCCATTACACCATAGCCTACTTGTCAACAGTGTTTTTATGTCGCGTAACATTTTCTAAAATTGACCATGATTGGGAGTACCATAGGGCGGCGCACAATTGGCCCAGTGTCGTCCGGGTTAGGCCGTCATTGTAAATAAGAATTTGCTCTTAACTGACTTGCCTGGTTAAATAAAGGTTAAATGTAGAAAAATAAAAAAAGAAATGCAGGAGCAGATTTCAGGAGCAGGACAAGACGCCCTCTTTGTGACTGATGACTGACATAAGGGCATGTACGTGATAGGCCTATCTGGCTTATATGATTATGATGGTCATAATACTTCTTGACAGTGTCATAAAGTGTATTTTCTTAGTCCAAGTAAAGTGATACAGTATAGTAATAATGCTTTTTGACATTGTCATAAAGTGTATTTTCTACAAGTTATTTAAAATATGATGCCTAAAAACATGACTGTAAAAAAATTCCTTACAACAACAACAACGGATTTAAACTTCCTGGCAGGGAAAAAACACATTTGAATAAATGTGGGTTTTGACACTTTTATGTTGGTGTCATAACCAGCCATAAAATAAAGCAATATGTGTCACAACAGATAAATAAATGGGTCATGACAGTGTTATGATGCTAAGTGTCAAGTGAAGTGTTACCTTATAATTAATATCAACACTTGTCATAAGCACCTATTGTTCTGCTAATGATCCTGACTAAATAACAGTGATTATGAGAATGCTGGCTATATAACAGACATATACGCCTTATGACACGACACAAGACATACATGCTAACTACAAATAATAAACAAACAGTAAAGCATTATAGCTGTGAGCTTCAGTAAAATGGCATCAACCAAACCCTCATCGACGCAGTTTTTTTATTTTTATTTTTATTTCACCTTTATTTAACCAGGTAGGCTAGTTGAGAACAAGTTCTCATTTGCAACTGCGACCTGGCAGTGAGGCATCAGTACAGAGACGCAACACGAGAAGGAAACAAAGATGTCTATTTTCCCATTATGTTTCAGACTAATCCTTTGGTCGACGGCAGAGGACTGAGGATGACACAGCTATGGCCATTGTGTGTCCAAAAGAGCAGCTTCCTGTTTTGTCCCGTCCCTGCGGGGGGTGGGTGGGGGGGGAAGGGGGGGGGGGGATGGACACACTCCTCTTATACATAGCTGGCATCTCTTGAAATACAGTATGAGCTGATGTGAATAGCGTGTCCTACACACTGTCATAGGGTACAAAATGTCTGATCTGTGTCCGGAAGACTAATGCTTCCAACAGCCTATTTATGAGCTGTTCGGGGATGAAATGTTTATTCATGTACAATTGTATACTACAGTGCATATGGTCAGGTTTGTATTCACAATCATAAGACTTGGATATACTTGACCAGCATCCCCATTGTGTGTTAACTTAAAGGGATAGTTCACATGTTATTCCCCAGCCCTATTACCACTGGTATTATACTGTATTTCTAGTGAAATAATTGATGAAGTCTCATAGATCCATTCCCATTCCTGTGTTTCCATTCCCAAGTCAGACAATGTCAGAATAACTTCAAACAAAAACAACAACAACAGAAAGACACATGTTTCATAATCTTTATTGATGGAAAATAGGAACGTTGCAAATGCAATTGTAAATTGTTTTGTTTACATGCAGTACATGATCAATGTGAGATATTCTGAAAAGTATACATGTAAAAGAGAAAGACAATTATATCATTGTAAATAGGTGGTTTCCTGTAAGATATATATTTTAAAAACTCCCCCACATAGAACCTGAGAAACCAAGCCTGATATGGTATACACTGAGTGTACAAAACATTAGGAACACCTTCCTACTCTTAAGTTGCACCTAATTTTGCCCTCAGAACAGCTTCAACTCATCAGGGCATGGACACTACAAGATGTCGAAAGCATTCCACAGGCCCATGTTGACTCCAATGCTTCCCACAGTTGTGTCAAGTTGGCTGGATGTCCTTTGAGTGGTGCACCATTCTTGATACACATAGGAAACTGTTGAATGTGAAAAACCCAGCAGCGTTGCAGTTCTTGACAGACTCAAACCGGTGTGCCTGGCACCTACTACCATACCCCGTTCAAAGACACATCTTTTGTCTTCCCCATTCACCCTTCGAATGGCACAAATACACAATCCATGTCTCAATTGTCTCAAAGCTTACAAATCTTTCTTTAACCTGTCTCCTTCCCTTCATCTACACTGATTGAAGTGGATTTAACAAGTGACATCAATAAGGGTTCATAGCTTCCACCTGGATTTACTTAGTCAGTCTATGTCATGGAAAGAGCAGGTATTCCTAATATTTTGTACACTCAGTGTAGCAACATCTCATCTAAATGGGTAGGCCTATCCAATCTCAAAATTATATTAAAACAACATTTTCAACAATATCAACACGGTTGACTTGATATTTTGGCATTGTTTTTTCTAGTCTATCTTCATATCTTAAAGTTTAAGTTTAAGTGTTATAATGCCCTGTCAATGGGTCATCAATCACTGCAGTTTAAATGCAGTTAACCCTTCCCCTAACCCAACAGGGTACAACATAAACTAGGGCTGTCAAATAATTAAAATAATGAAGCGACTTAATGGCATCCCTTAATTAATCGCAATTTTAGAATTAGCTCAGATTTGGCCATAAATAAACAATTTTCCTATGCATTGAGTTACAGGCATACTATGTTTTGATTGTAAGGGAAAGAAACACAAAATAATCTGCATCAGAATTTTTTTAATGGCACTATAAACAACACAAAAGTCACTGTAACATACAGCTTATTAATGCTCCCAATGTTTAAGTAGGCCTACTGCCTCTTGTCAATGTTCTTGAAGTTTAACACTTGCACACAGCACATACACACACTTCAGGCTTCAGGGTATTCAGAGTGGGAGAGTGGGAAGTGTGGGGACGCGGTGTCCAAGTAGACTATACGTAGCTATGTGTGTGGAAAACATTTCATCACAGGCAAGACATTTAACTTGTTTAGTATAGTCCTTTTGTTTGTGTTGTTGGTCTTGGCTAGCTTAATGTTCCGGTCGCTACCTAGCTAGCACTCACATGGCTGCCATCACCATCATGAAAAGGGGCATGAGGGAACCCCTACAACATACAATATTACGTATTTCTAAGTAGTGAGAACGCTCGGGAGCAGGCAATGTTGAAAAGTCATCTTTAGACATGTTGTACTTTTCTTAAATGTAGTTTTGTAATTTACTAAAACAAGCAGACAGCAAGAAAAATACATTTGAAAAAGGTCAAGTTTTTGCTGTGAACCAACATGGTAACCACAAGTTGTTTTCCCCACAGGCGGGCAGGGTCACCAAGTGGGGTCACCACATCTGATACCGACTGGGTCTATGGATACAAAGAACAAAGAGCTTTTAAACCTGTCCAACAATTGTATGAATTCCACAGAAGACAATAACAACGGGTCAGCCAGGTCTGAGTTCATATATAATACAGCTATTAGATCTAGCCTAGGCTACTTATCCATTAACTAGTCACAAGCTGCTACTAGAATTGGGATCATTTAGTTAAATCTTTTGACCTGAGAACTACAACAAAAACAGTAGCGAAATGGAATGGATGTCCTGTTCTGATTCAAATCATTGTGGGAAATTAGTTGACTCAAGAGGCTAGTGGCTGTTTAAGCACCACAATAGAGACAGCCAGCTCTACCGAGACTGACTGCACACAGCGTTTTGTGTGTTGCACTTAAAAGGGTCCATGCGGAAACACGTGTGCTTAAAGGGATCTGTGAGGTGAAGAAATGGAGATGTTATTTACGGCGTCAAAGAATTAATGGCATTAAAAATATCACACGTTAACTCGTTGTTAATGTGTTAGAGCGGCAGGTAGCCTGATGGTTATGATGATTGGGCCAGTAACTGAAAGGTTACTGGTTCGAATCCCTGAACTGACTAGGTGAAAAAGCTGTCGATGTGCGCCCTTGAACAAGGCACTTAACTCTAGTTGCTCTTGATAAGAGCGTCTGCTAAATGACCAAAATAACATGAATGTTAACTTTGACAGCCCTATTTAAAACACACACACACACCTGTGTAACCTTTACTTAACTAGGCAAGTCAGTTAAGAACAAATTCGTATTTACAATGATGGCCTACACCGGCCAAACCCGGACGACGCTGGGACAATTGTGCTCCTAATATGTGTGAGACAGAGATGTCAAAACGTTGTTCTCACCGTTGGCGTGGCATGTGGGATTTCCCTTTAAAGAACTGAGAAAAAGGGCCACTTGCCAACTCTTATTAATTCTGTATGGAAAAACTGTGTAACAAAAGCACAGCAGCAGACTAAAAAACAGCCGCACCGATTAACAGCATCATAAGGTACACATTCGTAGCTTATGCCTTCATTTTTAACCATTCATAGTAGTAAATAAATACGTTCATTTGATTTGATCTCATAGCTATTGATCCTAAAACATTAATCCTTAAAATGTCTTATTTTCTGTAGGTTCTACTACAATAACACAGGAGACATTCATCCCACATTCTCAGTAATAAACAGCTTTCTTTCTCATCAAAAATGGGAATTTGGGTATTGTATTTGCAAGGCAAATGATGCTAACACTTTATAATAACGTTAATTTAAAAGCCATTTATAGATCATTTATAAATCACCTGTTAATGATTTGCTGAACATTTGTAGGTCGTTGTTACTCTATTAAACAATAGTAAGCTATTCTGACCAAATAACAGCTTTTTTTTTGTCTGTATTTAAAAAATACATTTTTTTTTTACAGCATATTAAATACATAGCATATTATAAATATTATAATAAGGCATTATCCAAACCATCTGACATAAAAAAATAACAGTTTGATGAAAAAGCTTTAAATAAATGTTCAAATCCAGGCATGTCAAATGATTGCGCTTAAACAGGGCCCTAGGGCTCATTATTCTTAGAACAAGTGATGAAGCATTATACACTCTGGCTGTAAGTAAAGTTATCGTTCATGGTTTACACACACATGATATGTTTACTAATGGTTAACAAAGTACCTGAGAATGGTTTTTAGGAGTGTTTCTAAACAGATCTTCACATGTATAGTTTACCAGGTCAATTGAAGACATTTTTTGGGAATGATTCAAAAATAAAATCGGAACGATTTCAATAAGGGCAATTCAGACTGGGTGCTAATCTAAACCATACTTCTATGTTTCTATGATAAAGGATATGGTTTGAGATCGACTTGGTGAAATCTGCAACAGATAAAACAGTAGCTCAGATCATGAATAGAAAGAGTGCTTACACACAAGATAGTGGCTATATTTTGTACAGAAGGGTTATTCTTTGGGACAGCCATAGGGGAATGCACCTGTGTAGATGAATCCAAAGATAAAGCCCATCATAGATTATCCATTAATCACAATAATTACACATGCCCCTCTCAGGGTTAAACCTGAGAGACTGGAGAATGTTGGTTGTGTGTATTTGTCTGTCTGTGTGTTTGGGTCTGTATCTGTGCCTGTGAGAAATAGGAGAGAAAGAAAGAGAACGAGAGAGAGAGAGAGAGAGAGAGAGAGGGAGAAAAAGACAAAGAGAGAGAGAGAGGAGGGACGCAATCAGCAGACAGAAAGAAAAAGGAAAAGAAAGAAAGAGAACGCGAGAGAGAGGGAGAGAGAGGGAGAGAGAGAGAGAGAGAGGGAGAAAAAGACAAAGAGAGAGAGAGAGGAGGGACACAATCAGCAGACAGAAAGAAAAAGGAAAAGAAAGAAAGAGAACGAGAGAGAGAGGGAGAGAGAGGGAGAGAGAGAGAGAGGGAGAAAAAGACAAAGAGAGAGAGAGAGGAGGGAGGCAATCAGCAGACAGAAAGAAAAAGGAAAAGAAAGAAAGAGAACGAGAGAGAGAGGGAGAGAGAGAGAGAGAGAGAAAAAGACAAAGAGAGAGAGAGAGGAGGGAGGCAATCAGCAGACAGAAAGAAAAAGGAAAAGAAAGAAAGAGAACGAGAGAGAGAGGGAGAGAGAGAGAGAGAGAGAAAAAGACAAAGAGAGAGAGAGAGGAGGGAGGCAATCAGCAGACAGAAAGAAAAAGGAAAAGAAAGAAAGAGAACGAGAGAGAGAGGGAGAGAGAGAGAGAGAGAGGGAGAAAAAGACAAAGAGAGAGAGAGAGGAGGGAGGCAATCAGCAGACAGAAAGAAAAAGGAAAAGAAAGAAAGAGAACGAGAGAGAGAGGGAGAGAGAGAGAGAGAGAGAAAAAGACAAAGAGAGAGAGAGAGGAGGGAGGCAATCAGCAGACAGAAAGAAAAAGGAAAAGAAAGAAAGAGAACGAGAGAGAGAGGGAGAGAGAGAGAGAGAGGAGGGAGGCAATCAGCAGACAGAAAGAAAAAGGAAAAGAAAGAAAGAGAACAAGAGAACAAAGAGAAGGAGAGAAGAGGATCAACCAATCGTTCTCTTGACTCTAAGTAGGGGGATTTCCATGGCTCCTCTCGCTGTTGATAGACCTGACTTGACCAGAATATGTTAAATGAGACACTGTGTGGCTTCAGATGCTGTAAGAGGATGGAAAGCCTTCCCTCTTCCTCCACATCACATTGGAGACAGGCCATATCTGATATACCACCTTAGTCCCTATATAGTGCACCACTTTTGTCCAGAGCCTTTGGAATGCACTAGATAGGAAACAGGCTGGACTCTGGCCAAAAGTAGGGGACTGAATAGGGTGACCTCTAGGTAAAAGTAGTGTGTTATAAAGTGAATAGGGTGCCATGAGGTTAGAGGAGACTGTTGGCGACTGTTGGCATACACTGGTGACATATCCCTCTTGGATTAATTCGATTAGTCCTGAGTAGTGATTAATCCACATAGTGTGGTGGGAGTGTTTAATCCTAAAGCTCATTTAACCTGAACAGGGAGGTGCCCTCACAGATGGCCAAGTAGACGACACTGTCTCTCCTACCTGCTCATTATCTAATAAACTAGTTACACAGCTGGGCCGGTGTGTGTGTGTGTGTGTGTGTGTGTGTGTGTGTGTGTGTGTGTGTGTGTGTGTGTGTGTGTGTGTGAATACAAAGAGAGAGAGAGAGAGAGCGAGAGAGAGAGGGGGGGGAGGGAGGGAGAGAGAGAGAGGGGGGGGGAGGGAGGGAGAGAGCGAGAGAGAGAGAGAGAGAGGGGGGGGAGGGAGGGAGAGAGAGAGAGAGAGAGACAGTGCTGATCTCTCTGTTTGCAGACCATCATGTTTTCTGCTTGTGTACAAAGGCCCCTAATGTAATTACCCTCCACTTAAAAGGGACGTTAAGAAAGGTTCCCTGCTGTAATTCTTTGAGTTTGGGCTCCAACAGAGTGATTCTAAGTCTGAGCTGTCCTGATTGCAGAGAGCGAGAGAGCACTGGGAGGATACTCTAAGCTGCTGCTGCCAGACAACCCTACTTATTGGTCCATGAAAAAAAAAATATCTGTCCGAAATGTTCATCCTCAAATCCAGTTACAAGTGCGTCAGTATCCACTCCCCTTCATACCACAAAACTGTACTAGTCATTTGCCACCTTTTGATTGAACTGGTTTCATTGTTCGTAGCTTTACTTTTAGGCTAAAATCTTAATATTATTCTACTGACCCATGTACCTTATGTTCATATTCTTATCTTTTATTATTTCTTATAGTTGTTGTATTGTCGAGAAGTAACCTGAAAGTAAGCATTTTGTTGTATACCATGTGTATCCGCTACATACGACTAATAAAACTTGAAACTTGGTGCAGCTTATAGTTGGTCACACTTATTCTAGTGCAGTGCAAGGATCCATTTGTGGCTGCCTGCGCCATCTTGTCTCATTAACCTGTTGTTTCAGCTCTCAGACTACACACAAGTGCTCTACAGCACAGCTCATCAACTCTCCTCACACTATCCGATTATTGATATTTCCAAGCCTATTTCTCCACACTGGCCTATGCAGAGTCGTGTAGCATGTGTACCAATAGCCTACAAGTAGAACTGCAGCAACCGAAGGGTGTTTCCAGGGAGTGGCGGAAACTGCGGAATGGGGACTGTAAACTCCTGCGTGTTCTGGAGCAAAGATGCTGGCACAAAGGACACTCCTGGCCCAGTACACGCTACTCGCTAGTCGGTACCAGTATCTTCTGCCCGGTATCATAGGTGTCACCAGGCGAGATACAAAGGAGCCGTCGACATTGTCTGCGCCACCTGAACAGCCCTAGTGCAGAACCCTTTGTTCACTCACACACACACACACACACACACACACACACACACACACACACACACACACACACACACACACACACACACACACACACACACACACACACACACACACACACACACACACACACACGTTCGTACGTACAGCACACACACTGAATGTCCTACTGCCCAGTCCACCTTAAGAAGGCTCAGGCCTGTGTGTGTGTGTGTGTGTGTGTGTGTGTGTGTGTGTGTGTGTGTGTGTGTGTGTGTGTGTGTGTGTGTGTGTGTGTGTGTGTGTGTGTGTGTGTGTGTGTGTGTGTGTGTGCCCCAGTGCAGTGATAGGGAAGCAACGTGAACAGGCTGGGGCTGTGAGGCTGAGCTAGACACAATCCGACAATGGAGCTGTAGCCAGACAGCTCTGTCTCTCTGCACTGCAACGCTTCAGATCGGGGCGAGACGCCTCAGCGCTGCTGTTTGCATACCAAGCTGAACAAATAAAACTGTTTGTCACAGGGCTGAGGCGGAGGCTCGAAATAGGTTTCCCTTTTTTATGCAAGAAGAGAGCTCTAGCAACAACAGACGAGCAATAGAGATTTCCAATAGAAACCCAGTTTAGTGCGTTGAGCGACCCGAAAAAATTCTCAAAGACGAGACAGTTACCTGGACTAGACCTTTACAGTGCAAATCTACACCTTATAGCGCTATATCCTAACACAGTGTCTGCTGCAAAAATAAATGCTACATTTGACACATTTCACTCTCCCCTCGAACCACACCGAACCATTGTGTGTGAATCGACAATGCGGATTTAAAACATGTTAGACTTTCAATGTTAATAAGCTAGAGGTGAGAATGTCTGACCCAGGGGTGAGCTATGTTAATAAGCTAGTGGTGAGAATGTCTGACCCAGGGGTGAGCTACGTTAATAAGCTAGTGGTGAGAATGTCTGACCCAGGGGTGAGCTATGTTAATAAGCTAGTGGTGAGAATGAATGACCCAGGGGTGAGCTATGTTAATAAGCTAGTGGTGAGAATGTCTGATCCAGGGGTGAGCTATGTTAATAAGCTAGTGGTGAGAATGTCTGACCCAGGGGTGAGCTATGTTAATAAGCTAGTGGTGAGAATGAATGACCCAGGGGTGAGCTATGTTAATAAGCTAGTGGTGAGAATGTCTGACCCAGGGGTGAGCTATGTTAATAAGCTAATGGTGAGAATGTCTGACCCAGGGGTGAGCTATGTTAATAAGCTAGTGGTGAGAATGTCTGACCCAGGGGTGAGCTATGATAATAAGCTAGTGGTGAGAATGTCTGACCCAGGGGTGAGCTATGTAATAAGCTAGTGGTGAGAATGTCTGACCCAGGGGTGAGCTATGTTAATAAGCTAGTGGTGAGAATGTCTGACCCAGGGGTGAGCTATGTTAATAAGCTAGTGGTGAGAATGTCTGACCCAGGGGTGAGCTATGTTAATAAGCTAGTGGTGAGAATGAATGACCCAGGGGTGAGCTATGTTAATAAGCTAGTGGTGAGAATGTCTGACCCAGGGGTGAGCTATGTTAATAAGCTAGTGGTGAGAATGTCTGACCCAGGGGTGAGCTATGTTAATAAGCTAGTGGTGAGAATGTCTGACCCAGGGGTGAGCTATGTTAATAAGCTAGTGGTGAGAATGTCTGACCCAGGGGTGAGCTATGTTAATAAGCTAGTGGTGAGAATGTCTGATCCAGGGGTGAGCTATGTTAATAAGCTAGTGGTGAGAATGTCTGACCCAGGGGTGAGCTATGTTAATAAGCTAGTGGTGAGAATGTCTGACTCAGGGGTGAGCTATGATAATAAGCTAGTGCTGAGAATGTCTGACCCAGTGGTGAGCTATGTAATAAGCTAGTGGTGAGAATGTCTGACCCAGGGGTGAGCTATGTTAATAAGCTAGTGTTGAGAATGTCTGACCCAGGGGTGAGCTATGTTAATAAGCTAGTAGTGAGAATGTCTGACCCAGGGGTGAGCTATGTTAATAAGCTAATGGTGAGAATGTCTGACCCAGGGGTGAGCTATGTTAATAAGCTAGTGGTGAGAATGAATGACCCAGGGGTGAGCTATGTTAATAAGCTAGTGGTGAGAATGTCTGACCCAGGGGTGAGCTATGTTAATAAGCTAGTGGTGAGAATGTCTGACCCAGGGGTGAGCTATGTTAATAAGCTAGTGGTGAGAATGTCTGACCCAGGGGTGAGCTATGTTAATAAGCTAGTGGTGAGAATGTCTGACCCAGAGGTGAGCTATGTTAATAAGCTAGTGGTGAGAATGAATGACCCAGGGGTGAGCTATGTTAATAAGCTAGTGGTGAGAATGTCTGACCCAGGGGTGAGCTATGTTAATAAGCTAGTGGTGAGAATGTCTGACCCAGGGGTGAGCTATGTTAATAAGCTAGTGGTGAGAATGTCTGAGCCAGGGGTGAGCTATGTTAATAAGCTAGTGGTGAGAATGTCTGACCCAGGGGTGAGCTATGTTAATAAGCTAGTGGTGAGAATATCTGACCCAGGGGTGAGCTATGTTAATAAGCTAGTGGTGAGAATGTCTGACCCAGGGGTGAGCCATGTTAATAAGCTAGTGGTGAGAATGTCTGACTCAGGGGTGAGCTATGATAATAAGCTAGTGGTGAGAATGTCTGACCCAGGGGTGAGCTATGTTAATAAGCTAGTGGTGAGAATGTCTGACCCAGAGGTGAGCTATGTTAATAAGCTAGTGGTGAGAATGAATGACCCAGGGGTGAGCTATGTTAATAAGCTAGTGGTGAGAATGTCTGACCCAGGGGTGAGCTATGTCAATAAGCTAGTGGTGAGAATGTCTGACCCAGGGGTGAGCTATGTTAATAAGCTAGTGGTGAGAATGTCTGACCCAGGGGTGAGCTATGTTAATAAGCTAGTGGTGAGAATGTCTGACCCAGGGGTGAGCTATGTTAATAAGCTAGTGGTGAGAATATCTGACCCAGGGGTGAGCTATGTTAATAAGCTAGTGGTGAGAATGTCTGACCCAGGGGTGAGCCATGTTAATAAGCTAGTGGTGAGAATGTCTGACTCAGGGGTGAGCTATGATAATAAGCTAGTGGTGAGAATGTCTGACCCAGGGGTGAGCTATGTTAATAAGCTAGTGGTGAGAATGTCTGACCCAGGGGTGAGCTATGTTAATAAGCTAGTGGTGAGAATGTCTGACCCAGGGGTGAGCTATGTTAATAAGCTAGTGGTGAGAATGTCTGACCAAGGGGTGAGCTATGTTAATAAGCTAATGGTGAGAATGTCTGACCCAAGGGTGAGCTATGTAAATAAGCTAGTGGTGAGAATGAATGACCCAGGGGTGAGCTATGTTAATAAGCTAGTGGTGAGAATGTCTGACCCAGGGGTGAGCTATGTTAATAAGCTAATGGTGAGAATGTCTGACCCAGGGGTGAGCTATGTTAATAAGCTAGTGGTGAGAATGATTGACCCAGGGGTGAGCTATGTTAATAAGCTAGTGGTGAGAATGTCTGACCCAGGGGTGAGCTATGTTAATAAGCTAGTGGTGAGAATGTCTGACCCAGAGGTGAGCTATGTTAATAAGCTAGTGGTGAGAATGTCTGACTCAGGGGTGAGCTAAATGTGCCACATGGTACATGGATGAGACTGCTTTTTACCCAGGGTTGCCCACACTGCAGTGCGCTAGCAGTTAACGACACCCACACACACATACTCACTCACACACACACCTCACAGGGGCAGCTGTTGTTATTGCATCTCTGCTATACTTAGTTATAGTAGTACAGAATAAATAAGTTTCGGTTTGCAAACACACACACACACACACACACACACACACACACACACACACACACACACACACACACACGTCGGCCGGTGTAGGGATATCTGACTGAGGGTTACTGTTCTGGAGCACTAAGTCCTTACGCACACTGCCACACTGGTGAGGAGTCCTGAAAGGGTGCCATTTTACACAGCCAGCACAAAGAGGTTAGCAGTGAGAGGAAGAACATGCTCCTGCAGCGCAGCAATGAGGGGATGGGCCAGTGCAGCAATGAGGGGATGGGCCGAGGCTATCATGGAGTCGCTGTTCTGAAACACAGTTTCTCTACCCTTCCAGCATGGCTCACAGAGGGAGGGAGAATCCACAGTGCTTTTATTAGCATGATGCTAGCCTAATCACACCAAGCATTGTTGACAATAGACGATGTTATGAGGACTGTAAAAATGAATGTCTAGTCAAGGGCAGAACGCAAACAAAAGATGTATGTTAGCTGTACGCATGTTAGCCCCATTGCTATCAGAAGCTGGGTGTGCCGCTGTTCAGTTTGCTGTCCCTAAAGCCAGTACAAACCCAACAAACTTGCCGTTATTTCAAGTCATTTTGCAGACACACTAGAATTTGCTAGCTGCTCCGTTAAAAAAAGAGCGTTAGAATATATCCGATACAGCACAGCGACAGCATACAGACTCACAGTCAATCAATGTGACATGGTAATAACTGCTAACATACAGGCTCTCTGATATACAAACACCTGCGAACGTACTCTCTCTGCACACAAAGAGCTCTACCTTGTGTGTGTATGCACGGCAAACGTGTGTATGCACGGCGAGCGTGTGTGCATGAAGACGAGGGTTCCATGAGGTCAAACACAGGTGTACCGAGCTCTTATAGGTTCACGCTCTCCACAGTACTTTGTGCTGCTCTCAAGACAGAATAGGGCATGGACAGAAATAAATACTTTCCCCGTCGCCAGAAGAAAGACAAAGGAATAACAGAGCAGACAGGATCAGTGGCTAGTTGAGTTTTTTTGTGGGCCTCAGACACAAGTGCAGGATTGGTAACGTTGGGTTAAACGTGTTCACTGAACGTAAGTTCCCCCCTCCATCATCCACCCCACCACAAAGATTCCTCAGCTGATTTCAACCCACCATTGTGTCACATGACCCTCGAGCCGGCATTCCTTCGACCCCCCCCCCCCCCCCCCCCCCCCCATACACTGCCGCCTGATTCCAGCGAACCTTTTTTCACTTTTCTTTCCAGACGATTTCCTTTCACTGACAATCTAGTGTGTCTATGTACGTTTGACAGTCTGAAATGCCTTTGTCTTGCAGAGAGAGCGACAGACGGGACGACAGCGCACCACTCCCAGCTCCCGAGAGCCTAACCCGTGGACATGAGAGCACAACGTCACAAGTTAGGGTCTCAGGGATTGCGAGAGGCACATTTAATAGTTGTACTATTTCAACTCCCAGACAGACTGTGAGTCGAATGAATCATGCTGGCATGAGAGTACCAAATAGACTAGAAACAAACACACGATTTCCATGAAAATAAAGGTTTCCTTCCGTGAGGTATATCGGCAATGCATGCCCCCTTCTCTGGCTCCCTGTCTGTATAACATACAACAAGTGCAACCATAAGCCAGACACAACATTGACCAATCTCCCCCTCCCCCCTCTGCCTCTCTCTTTCCCTCTGGAGAGACCCCCGCCTCCCACCGACTCTCTCGCTCGCTCGCGCTCTCTCTCTCTCTCTCTCTCTCTCTCTCTCTCTCTCTCTCTCTCTCTCTCTCTCTCTCCCTATGTCCCTCTCTGTGTCTCTCCCCACCCCCCCAGGTGAAACAATACAGCACTTTGAAAAATGCTCCAGGTAAACCCAAAGCTAGCCCTCGGTTCCTTAAGCTCCCATGCTCTCTATTCCTAAGCTGCAGCTGCCAGTTGTTAAGGGACGGTCAGACAGAAATCCTGGATTCAGCAGCACACCAGCCACTGACTCAAAACTACTTTACAGAATACCCAAGCAAAAGAAAACAAAGTCAGTTTATCTTGAAACATTCATGTGGCTCGTTTCATTTCAATATTAGGAGGGCAGAGCGATGATCTGGATATGTGCACGAGGATGGTTGAATATGAATCCACACTGAACCTTCCACAACCAGTTTGAGACAGAGAGGTGTAAGGGAGGCAGGCGGTCTAAATCTACAGCCATAAGTTACGTAGATCGAGAAAAAAAACGAGAGAGCGGCAGGAAAACAGCTTCAATCAACTTACCCAGGTCTGGTTCGTAATGAGGAGGCACCAGCCCTTGTCCCTTGTTGCAGCCTGCTCGACAGAGAAAGAGAGAGAGAGAAACTAACTCAGGTTTAAACTCATGTCGACAAGGTTTCGGACAAGATCTTGCAGGCTTTACAGACAGGATGAAAGTGGCACGAGTGGGGAGCAATGTGTCGGTCGAGGACAGGGAGACGAAGCGAACCGACGGACAGATATAAGAGAAGGAGGAGAGAGGATGGGTGGTGAGGCTGGTGAAGAAACCACCGTGTACAGACAGAAAGAGAGAGGGAAATGACTCGGAGAAAACGAGAGGCTACTCCCGGGGGTTTAAGTGAACGGAAAAGTTCAGAATAACAATAAAAAGATGGCGATGGTGATAAAAAGCAGGTATGAAAAAAGGAGAGAGAACAGGGAGTTAGAAGAGAGGATGAGAGTGAGCCCTACCACCGCTTGTAGCCAGGACCACAGCACCAGTGAAGCATACCAGTCTGCTGGCTCACTGAGAGAGAGGAGAGGAGGAACACACACACACACACACACACACACACACACACACACACACACACACACACACACACACACACACACACACACACACACGTTCACTCACTTTGTTTCGCTGCTGTTAACCTATGCCGCCTTTACTCAGTTGTATATCCCTATTTCATATCCAGTTCAGGTTAGAAGAAAATGAACAGTTTGTTGTCGTATATGCCACAAGAGCCCAAAAATATCCAAACTAATTAAAAGACCAAATGCATCAATGGATGTTGCTGCTGTTCTGCTTTCCTCGCTAACATTGATCAATTTTATTTCACCCCCCTCCTTCTCTCTCTCTTTCTCTCTCTCTCAATGCAGAACAGAAACACATGCAAAATTGGAAGAAGGGAAAAGAGAAAACTGTGAATCCCAGGTCTCCCGCTCTCGTCTTCATGCATTCCTGCTGAATGGCAGGAGATGAAAAAATACTTTTCCCAAAAAATGTGGAAATATTATCCAGTAATTTGCCTGCTCAGATGTAATAATTTAAAACAAGAGGCCCACTTCTCTGATGTATCAGCCGGAGAGACAGATAGAGACAGAGACAGAAAGAGAGGAGAAGGAGGAGGAGGAGGAGGCTAAGGAGGAGGAGGAGGAGGAGGGAGATGAGGAGGGGGAATGAGAAAGTCGGCCGCCTCTCACTTTTCCACCTTTTCAGTGTTTTATTCAAGTCTGTTTCCCGTCAACAAATCCTCTGTTTTCCTTGATTTTCTTCTTGCACGTATTCCTCTCTGTCTCATACGGTCTCTCTCACTTTCCCTCCCTCTCCGTGTCTCTCTCTCTCTCTCACTGCCTCACTACCTCACACATGCCCGACATCATTAACACTATCCTTCAAAAAGAGAATGAGAGGAGAGAGAAAGCAGAAAGAGAGAGCAGGTCATAGAAACATAGCTACATGATGTGCTTGGCTTATAGAGGCTACATTTAATCTCCACTGGCTCCCCCAGGCTTTGATACGGAGAGCGGAAAGAGAGGGGGAGAGAGCGAGGGAGAGATGATGGGGGAGGGACAAATATAGCTGAGGGGGAGGCTGGCGACGTACAACACAATGTAGGTTCAATTCAACGACGGGGAGAGAAAAAATTCCCTAGACCACACTGCCCTCTTCATTTCTCTCTGCTCACTCTCTCTTCATCTTTCCCTCTCTGGGCGCGTCTGCTCCGGCCAACTAATCTCCAATCCTCTTTGACTGCTGTCTCACAGACTGTGCATTGTATTGGATTCTCCTGTTTGGACTGCAATGAAGGCTCAGTGCCGACGGTTTTCTCTCTTTCTATCACTTAAAAAAAGCCTGATGCTACCACTTTTACGTTTTCGCTAGCGTTTTGAGAGCGCCCCCCACCCCACCGCAGCTATCCGAATTTATCACCATCTTTTCGTCCAGAAACAGCCAGCGATCAATGAGCCACTAATATTAGACTGGCTTTGACAGGCGCCGAGAACACACAGCAAAAAAAAACACACACACGCACGCACGCACACACACACACACACACACACACACACACACACACACACACACACACACACACACACACACACACACACACACACACACACTAACAGACGGACAGTGTCTGTACACAGCATGGCTTGATTAATTCATGCAAAAATGAATAATACAAGCAACAAGACAAACAAAAATGCCATTGCACTTGGGAGGCTGACGATTCATTGGAGTTGATGCAGTGCTCTACTTTAGATTCTTATTAAGATCTTCAGAAATAAACAATGAAGGACGTACAGTATGTCAGCACAGACCCAGATCTGTCAAAGAAACCAGCCTGTGTCATACCATACACCAAAGTGTACAACACAAACACAATCAAACGTAGCACAATACGGTAACACAATATTGTGTAGGTAGGTGTCTGAAACAGAGTAGGCTCTGGTGAGTGTGATTGACATGTGTCACTCAGGCTGACAAGCGCAGGAGGACAGTATCCTGTCAAAGCAGTAAAGATGGCACTTCTATTTGTTGTGTAAGTCTTTATTTATAAATGCTTAACAAAGGTGCATTCTGTACAGAGGCAGTCACAGTTAAACACTAACAGATGTGTAACATACAGCAACATACTGTCAGTCAGGTTTATAGATGCTGGAAACAGCAATTCTGGAAATGGTACTTTATATTTCTATGGGGACTAGGAGCAGGCAGGGTAAAGGGAAGGACGAATGAAAAATATGATTTTATTTAACTAGGCAAGTCAGTTAAGAACAAATTCTTATTTTCAATGGCGGCCTAGGAACAGTGCCTTGTTCAGGTGCAGAACAGCAGATTTTTACCTTGTCAGCTCAGGGATTTGATCTTCCAACCTTTCAGTTACTAGTCCAACGCTCCAACCACTAGGCTACCTGCCAACCCATTCATACAGTAGGGTGAACATTCACTATTGAAAAATCTGCAGGGAAGTTTGAAATGGATAAAAGCAATGCTGTAAAGACAAGTTGGAATATTAAATAGACAACTAAGCGCATCCCTATCAAATCCTACAGATAAATAATATGGTTGGCGCGAACACATCCCCGAGGTATTTTCAGTGATTGCCTAAGTCTGTTACGGAACTGTGTGACAACATTCATTCAAACACTAATTCAGAAATCCATGATTCAGGTATAAGTAAGAGATCTTTGTCGATCTGTTGGTCTACCGTAGCTTCTACAATTACAATGTGGTAGCTTGCCTTGACAACACTTTACACTTGAACAAGTCTTCAACATAGCAACGATAGAATTGAACCATTGTAAATGCCTTAAAACATAACCTGTTCGAGAACAGAGTGTGGTGATAACCAATGTGTTGAAAAGACATGTGATTATCAAAAGAGAAAATTGATTTGCGTGCACAGACGTGACTTGGAGTGGAGGTCCTGGGCTGATGTGTTTTTATGTCACATCTCTTTTCCTTTGGCTATGATTAGCAGCAAAGAGAGCAGCGGCGCCAGAGCAACCCTCTGTGCTCTGGACCCTCACACACACACACACACACACACACACACACACACACACACACACACACACACACACACACACACACACACACACACACACACACACACACACACACACACACACACACACACACACACACACACACACACACACAGATCTGGTTTGGATTAGTGCATCAAGGCTGAGATTACACAGCACACAGGCCATGACAGCCACCCCCAAAGCACACAAACACACACACACACACATACACCACACACATTCACATAGGCACACACACACAAAGGCACGCACAGACACAGTCACACACATGCTGGCATGCATGTACGGACATGCTCACGTGTGTACGCGCACACACACTCACAGGTAAGTAAGACACACACATACACTATACTGAGCATTTAGGATAAATCTGAACCTTGAGATGCAGTCTCATTGTTCTCTTCATTTGCCTGGCAGTCACAGTCTAAACCTGCATCCAACTGTCTGATAGCACAGTGGTTTGACCAACAGGGGGCAGCCTTTTGTTCTATTACAACAACCAATAACTGCACCCTCCAAATCCTGAATTGGGAGACAGGGAGGGAGATGGCTTGCAGGCTTCAACAGATTATATATACAGTACAGGGATTTTGTTATAACTTTCAAAGGAATAGCAAATATTATAGTGCAGCTTCTCTCACACACTTCTTAGAAGGTGATAGCCTACACGGATAGTGAAGGAGTGGAAATAAGAAATAATTCTATGAACATATGAAATAATGACACTACTTTTATCTCAAATCTAAAAGGTCAATGTCACATTTCTCTATCAATTATCTTGGGAACCGCATATTTTGTTTCACGTTAATGTGTTAGGTAAATATGGCGCAGTACTTTCCTTTATGGGTAGTGGTGACGTAAAAGGTCCTTTGTAACTCTCAGACCGGAGTGTATTAGCAGTAGAGCGAGCCCGGTCTCAACAAAGCCGTGTATGCTTGGCTTTCCATCACAGCTGAATGTTAAATGTTTATTATACAGTTTATGCATCGATGTTTGATGAGCGGCTCAAATACACACGTCTACATTACCAGCAGTGCCAGCATCATTCTTAACAATTTTTGGTTATTGTTTTGTAAGGTGTACTGGAGCATTTCTGTTGACTGTGTTGCTCATCTGTTGTACTCTCTCAGAGAGTCGACGTGTATGAAAATATGTGGAAGAGGAGATGATAGCACATCTAAACGCGCTCACTTTCAAGTTTCTTACAGTAATAACAAACAAAACGATGAAATCATGTTTTTAAAAAAAAGGGATTCGAACCTCAACTGGAACTCTCCTAGAGTCTACTAGTTAGTCATTTATTAGACAGAGTGGCTCTCTGAGCCCTGTGAACAGACAGATGATAGAGATATTCAAGACACTCAAAGGAATAAGATGAATTATCAAGAGTCTTCCATTTCTTGACCGTCCACTCCTGGCGGCTATATCAAGTAGTCTGAGACAGACCTAATGAAGTCATCATGGTTCAACCAAAACAGTTGGCGAGGCTTTACATGAAGGTATCCTATTTAGCAGGGTTTTATAAAGGGTTTTTAAGTAGTTTATAGACTGTTCAGTTTGCCAGAGTGCTTCGGCTTGCACATCACTGCTTGTCTCAGCTATACCATAAATCACCATTCTACAATTTCAACAAAGTTATAACTGTTTATTACTGATTTACAAAACCTTTATAAACTCTTCATAAATAAAGTGGCACTTTTCTAAAGAAAACCTGGGTTAACAAGAGGAAACTTCCAAACTTGTTGAGTTGAGCACTCCTTCTATCTCAGCCCCCCCCCCCCTATTTCTCTCAACCCGACCTCTCAGTTTGAGGTTTGGAGATGCCGAGTCATCAGGTTGTTGGCTCCTTGCAGTAGGCTGCCCAGTGGGCAGGAGTTGTGCACACCACAGGGAAAGCTAGGAGGCTGTACAGTTATCTCCCGGGGTGTAATTCTCAACTATACAACCTACTACCTCAGCCTGGGAGCAAGCAGTCTGGAGTCACTGGGTAGCAAGGGTCTTGGGGACAGCGATGACAGCGAGTTGATCAGTGGGTTAGAGCATGGTGCTGCTGGCAATGCCCGGGTTGTGGGTTCCATTCACGCACGGATCACAATAACATGTACTAAATGTAGCCTACTGGGTCACTGTCAACTTTAAGCTGCTTTGGATAAAAACGTCTGCAAACGAATCTGCTAAATTGCCAATATTTAAATTGAGTAGAGGAGAGACATTCCACCATACCTAATAGCCTTTTAGTAACTGGAACGGTATAGTACTGAAGAACGATCTTCAAGTATGCCGTCCTATTGGTTAACACTAATATCCATGGATTCAAGAGTGCAACAGTTTGGGTGAAGGTCAGCTGCATGGGCCACACAGACAGAGACCTATAGAATCAAGCTTGTGAGGTCAGTTAGCACAAGTTCGGATCTACGGGTTTGTGGCTGTGGGCAGGTTTCTTCCATCCATACGTTGGGTCCATCTACTGTAAGGAGTCAAGAGTATACAATACCTAATAACATGATGAAACCACTTATTTTATATATTCTCACAGATAAGCTTGATATGGTGACTAATTGTATCCACAAGGAGTAAATCTAGTCATATACCTTGAGGCAATAAGAATAATAACACAAGTTAACAGATTAATTTATTAATGACAAAAGGTGATATGCAAATTGTTTTATCATCCAGTATTTAATGTATTTAATGTTGAGCAGTGCTCGGTGTATTCCCCAAAAATATGACAGATTTTTTTATTAACTACGTTTTAACATAATCTTGTAGCGGTGTCATGGAAATTACAATAAATTATATTTGCAGTTGTTAGGGATGAGGTTACTATAGTGACTTAAGTGAATATAGTCTCCCCTGTTAGTTTATGACAATATTATGACATAGATTATCAGTGTTCCCAATGACAAGTTGATTATGTAGCATAGAAGTTATGCGTTAGGAAACAGTAAGGCTGCCACATCATTTGGAAAAATAATTACTTGGAAAAGTCTAATCACACTAAATCCTATATGATTCGAAGTTACAGTCAATTCTAAGTAAACAATTATAATACTCAATATCTCTTTGTCAATGATTACTTTTTAACACATTTGCTTCAGCTGAGGTTTTCATACTAGCCACATTGATAGTGAAAAAAAATGACATATTGCTCAAGTGTCACTCTGGGCTTACGTTTTGAGTGCTGAACTGAAAAAATATATGCACAGGAATTGACAGTATTTTCTGTATTTTTTTTCCTTTTCTGCTATGAACAGATTACCAAAGCACTCCAAACCACTAATTCAGAAATAGATACTTTACGCAAGATGAAAAACATGACCGTTGTTCTAACCCAATCTGATAAAACATAATTCAGTTTCCTTCTTCAACTGCAAGCACACAGATCAGTATTATCACTAAAACTGATCCCTGATAGCACTAAGGCTTACAATCAGTGATTGTGACTCTGTTTTTTCTCCTGTTTGGAAAAGTCCAACTCCTCAAAAATCCACTCCCCTTTGCTGTAAACTGTTTAACTAGTTTATATTTCTAGCCATATATTCTAATTGTCTGTTTTCATACAACTCTAAAACCTAAAGAGAACATGCACATAAGATAACTACAACTCAGACTAATTGTTCAAACAAGTATTTGGGCATAGATGTACTCTCAAAAACCTCGTGTTCAGTACAGTGTCTTCCCAGAAAATAATGTCTAACCTAGCAATCAAAGTAACTCAATTCAATTGTATTGACTGCAATAAAACATGCAAAACAACAGAGTAACACATCTCTCGTGAGCACTGAAGATTTACTACAAATACATTGCTTTTACTCCAAACGCTAAAATATCTAATCAAATTGGACACTCCCAACCTAATATAAGCTATAAAATCTGCAGATTTGAGTGGTCCCCATCCTACATGGGCAGAGAATGAACATAGTAAATCAACTAATTTGTAAAAATATATATATATATATATATAAGTTTTACTTGACAAGCTGTTGCGATTGTGAACAAGGTTGTTTCACAATAATTTCCATCATTTGGAGATAATTAACGTTGCCTTCCTCAGTTGTTAGTTGTTAACGGAACTAAGTGGAGGAAGACAAAATAGTGTTGCTGCAATCGAAAAACTCCTTCAAAGAGGCACTGCTGTTTGTGTTTAATTTACATTATATTTCAAAAAGACGGCTAAACTGCAAGCATCTCCAATATCCATATTTATGATATTTCATTGCTTGTTTTTTTTTTTTTATCTTGAGTCCCACAAACCAGTCTGCTGTTTGTTTCACTGGCCTGCTCACAACAGTGAGAGCACATCCCCAGGCAAGAGTTATTCATTAAATCCCACCAACACTACAAAGCTTAAGACTAAAATTCCTCACTCCAGGTGTATCAGTGTGTTGACCAATGTGTCTACCTCCTACACAAATCACATTGAATAAATATACTGTAAGCGTTGCTAGTATGTAGTTAACAAACCAAAAGAGAAATTCTTCAAGTTGCAGTGTGGATTGAATTTCTACCGTTCTGAGGTTGTTAAGATAATTCATCCACTTCTTCATAGATACAAATATAATATGCAAAAAAAAAATGTGATGGATCAAAATGAAGATGTATGCTAGATATTTTAGCAGATAATCCTGTACGGGTTGCTGTGAAGTGACAAGTGGCCTAAAAAAGAAGAAAACATAAGTTAAATTGAACTTTCAGAGCCCAAAGTTGGTTTCCTCCTTGTTTCCCTCAACTTGAGTTGAAATCAACAGATTTGACTTTGAAGCTGCTGCCTAGTTCCTCAAATTATGTTAGTGGGGCTGTGCCAAGAAGTTAAAAGACACCTTGAGAATAGTGGGACAAAAGGGGCAGCGGGGGCCAACCACACCCTAGAAGCCCTAGCATCAGACCCAGTGGAGCAGAGCCCCTCGCCCCTGCATGGGGGTGGAGAGGTTAAATACACCAGGGTGCTACCGTGAACACACTCTCAGAGAGACAGAACAGAGCACAGAGCCAGGGATCACTACAGCCACCACCACTGTCGCTCGACAGCAAGCAAACACAACAACACGGAGACAATCTGAAACGCAGGGAGATTAAAAGAGAGGTAGGTATGCGACACGTCATTAGCACCTCGTAATGCCTAGAAATGCAAACAAAACGCACAGCCAGGAACTGTAGGTACAGGTAGGCCCTATCGCTGCACTGAATAGTGGAAACAGCACAAAAAGAGAAAGTTATATTGACGGTTGAAACTGTGAAGTTGGAGAAACTATTAGAGAGAGAGCTGGAAGACGAGGAAGAAGCACCAGCGAGCTTGAAAGCAGGTTAATAATGACTTACCGATTGTCTTTTTATTGTTTCCAAATGTTTTCTCTCTCTACTCAGGGTGCCTACAGCACTTGGCAGAAGGTCCACTGTGGCCCACAAGGAAACAAAACACAAACATGCAACTAACGAACCCATGAAAAAGGCAATAGAAAAGAGAGAAAGAGTGAGACAAAGAAAAATAGGCAGAGAGAGAGGAAGGAAGAGGAAGGAAAGGAAAGCTGACAGAGAGAACTAAAAGACCAAAAAAAATGAAATAGAAAGACAGATTTCCGTGTTTATAAGAGTTCGATTTTCATCATGATAATGAATCGACAAATAAGAAAGAAGTAATATTTTCAGGCAGTAAAACCTCTGTACTCTTCTAACCGGGTGCCTGCTTAACGGCCAAATGACAGGCAACATCTGTTTGTAAGAAAGCCAAGATCGACTCTTAAAAAAATGGTCTTGATTCTCTCTCTTTCACTCTCTCTATCTCTCTCTCTCTCTCTCTCTCTCTATTGCTCTCTTTCACTGACTCACTCTGTTGAATAAAAGCGAAAGAAAGAAGAGACTGTGGAAATTCGGCGAAAGGGAAAATGGAGTTGTGCACCAGCCCCTTCACCCCTTTTAACCTCGCCCCTTCCGTTAACGCTTCTCTTCCCCAGCTGGAGAGAGAGAGTCCAGGTACACCACAGTCCTCCTACTGCTAGCTCTCTCCCCCCACGCATATACCCCACACCTCCCAACAAACACACACACAAGCATGGACACTCACACAACCACACAAGCATAAGCATACACACGCGCACACACATGCACACACACACACACATGCGCACACACACACACGCACATGCGCACACACACACACGCACATGCGCACACGCACACACATACATGCACACACACTTCTTGAAAGACTTCCCTGCACCAAAAATAAATACCCAATCTGCAGTTTGCCTAGGCCCTGGATTTATAGAAAATAAGAAGTCATTTTGGGAGCTTGGCACACACTGCCGATATCCATTGACCATGTGTGTGTGTACTTGAATTTGAGCTCCCATACAGTACATTGATACAGTATGGTTCAGGTTATAGTTTCTGTGTCCCCCTGTCACTGTGCTGTACAGTATATCACTGGATTACAGCCATGTCGTAGCACATCTAACAATCTGAGGTGAATAAACATAGCACTGAGCAATGCACAACGCATTGCGTGTGCAATGAGCGACAATCCCAAAATAAGCCGCCAGGAAAAACAATGATGGCATAAAGTATTAGTTGATCTGTACTGAACACTGATAGTGATAGAGGGTGGGCTATCACTTTCAGTGTTCAAACGCAAGCATGGAGATAAAACACACACACACACCCGCACGCACCCGCACGCACCCACCCACCCACACACACACACACACACACACACACACACACACACACACACAAACAACAGTTAAGTGACTGGGGTAACATTTAACTGCCGGGATAATGCTTGTTAACTTGTTATTAGCGTGCATGAGTCATTAACATGTGTTATAACAAGGCTTATAATGTCTATCTATGTATCCACATTTCTACAATGGCTGGTATTTAGTCAGGATTATTATGAGATGATAATAAGACACTAAGGGGGTCATGTATGCTTATAACAAGTCTTATAATGCATTACAACCATTACAACCATATTGTAATTTGTTATACCTGTAGGCGTAAAATAAAGTGTTACCGACTGTGGGAACTGACTTCTCTGAATCCTGTGGGAACTGACTTCTCTAAATCCTGTGGGAACTGACTTCTCTGAATCCTGTGGGAACTGACTTCTCTAAATCCTAGTCTCCACTTCCCCTTCAATAACCTGAGGCTGACACCGTGACATGGGCATAACCCCGGCCCGGGCTGTCAGATAGAGGGGATTCCTGGAGGGGATTCACACACAGCCAGCAAATAGAGCACCACAACCACATAGATCCTATTAAATGACTCATTCCTAATTCTATGACAACAACAGAACACACTGAAGAATACCCATTCAAAACAAACCAGCAATCAGCATTCACAGTGTTCTGCATGCTCAATTCTAATGAAGGATGGGGGGAAACATTGTTCCATGTGCATTGAAATAAATAAGCGCTGAGTGCATGCAGCCTATGAGTGTTCATTTACTGTAAGAAGACACTGTGTCTCACCCTTTGCAAATTTTCTCCCTCTCCCTCTTCTCCCCTCTCTCTCTGATATTCCACTCACGCACTACTGCGGCAGCCCTCCACCAATGCCTTGCATTAATCCACACCTCAGCCAGCCCAGCCGCTCAGTCTCTACTCTTCCACAACGCACAGCAGCGCCAAAAGTTTTCCAAGCCACAATCGCTCACCCCAGAGATGTCAATTAGCATGAGTTGGTATTGATTAGTATAGTCTAAAATTATCCTCATGAGTTTATGATTGTTATCGGGGATCGTCATCAACGTCTGAGGAATGTGTCCGTCTGGCATTGGGAAAGGACACCACTAAGAGGATCATAGAACCCCAGCCAGGCTGGAGAGAGCCATATGAGCAAATGTATGGAAGGATGCATAGGGATGAAGAGTGCTTTTGTTCTCCAGTGACACTGTGAGATCTGTTCCATCTCCACTGCCTGGCTGTCTGTCTGTATGTCCAGCCCTGTGGCACACAGACTCAAAGAGCCAGAGGCAGACCCAGGATCACAACCTCCCTTCCTTCTCCTGCCTTTTCTACAGGGAGTCAGTCAGCTTTCCCTCCCTCCCTCCCTCCCTCCCTCCCTCCCTCGTTCTCTGTCTCCTTACCTCTCCCACTTTTCTCCCTCCCTTCCTCGTTCTTCCCCACCCCTCCCTCTCTCTCTCCGTGTCCCTAGATGACCTGGCCCAAATGAGCGTCAGTGCCCAGTGGGAGAGGGCACAGCTGGTGTTGCGAGCAATTGCCACCACCATCAGTCTGTCCTTTCACAGTCCTCCCTCTCTACTTAGCAAGCCCGGCATTAGCTGTAGTTGCTAGTCCGGGGAGAGAGAAAAAAACACTCACTGGCAACAGATGTTGTCGGCCATATTAGCTAGCTGCTAGGACCTATATCTAGGCGGAGGAGGAAGAAGGGAGGGGGAGGAGTAGACAGACAGTAATGTAAAGTGTCAGTTCTATCCAATCACAGATGAGGTGCTTGATAACATCAGGAAGTGGATTGACTGCTATAGTAACCCCAATATGGATTGACGGGTATAGAGCAGTGGGCAACTGTAATAAGCTTCAGGTGTGTGTGTGTGTGTGTGTGTGTGTGTGTGTGTGTGTGTGTGTGTGTGTGTGTGTGTGTGTGTGTGTGTGTGTGTGTGTGTGTGTGTGTGTGTGTACAGCAACACAACATAAATGCATCATGCCAATAAAGTGAACCTGCACATGAGTCAAGGGCCAAAATAAGTATTTGAAGATGGTGAACATAGGCAGATAGCAAATACCATTTATACATGGCAGTCATCATCAGCTAGTGTCAAATAGTGTCGGCAATATAATGTATTAGCAACAGTTATTTGGAAAATAGGTTTTAATTGTCACACCGAAACTGTCAATACCAGAGCAAAGTTGTATTTTGTTGTGGTAGTGACACCATTCTGGTAATGACACAAACTGCTGTCCCACATATTGCATGACAGCCCCTGATTGACACATTAACATGATGAAGCGATGCGTGAATTTACATTGAAATCAAACAGACTTATTCCATTCTGTTTTTTCAGAGAAAGCATCCATGCTTTTGGCAAGAGAGAAGGAAAATTGGAAAAGAAATCAATACTGGCAGACAAGGGAGGTTCCTTTCTTTCCTTACTGAACATAAGATTTTGTAGAAAAATACAAATTCAGTATGCCCTAAAGAAATGAAAAATCAAACAGTTCAAGCTGTTGGGATAAGAGCACCAGAACACACACAGCGTCTTACTCTAGTCTTTTTATTTCTCTCTAATTCATTCTTCATCGCTCCTGCATAACAACCCTCTCTACCCCGAACAGGCTTGATTTTAACTATGCACAGCCCTTTCCCACCTCCTCCCTTTTTCTCTCTGCCCTTCTTCGTTCCTTTACCTCCCACTCTCTCTCTCTCTCTCTCTCTCTCTCTCTCTCTCTCTCTCTCTCTCTCTCTCTCTCTCTCTTTCTCCCTCTCTCTCTCTTTCTCTCTCCCTCCCTCTCCCCCTTCTCTCTCTCTCTCACTCTCTCTCTCTCTCTCTCTCTCGCTCTCTCTCTCTCTCTATCCCCCTCTGTTTCTTTCTCTCTACTCCTGATCTTTCTCTCTCTTTAATTTACAAATCCTCCGGTGAAGGACAGCCCAAGTGAGCTCCATGGCAACCTGGCGCGCTGCCATCTCATTACACTGCCAATTGATTTTGGTCCACCGCCACACTGCTGTCCCCTGCCAGCACACTTCCCATCATGCACCTGATAGCCACTGTCTGGGTGCTAAGCAGGTTTGAAGACAAGAGAACACCAGAAACCGGAGTTCAATCAAATGCGCAATCAGAAACAATATGCAGTTGGTTCCGGAGCCACGGCAAAGTAAATGATAAAATATATGTTAGATGTAGTGCCTTACAATGATAAATGATCCTGACTAATTAACAGCTGTTAGTGGATGTTACAAAGTAGAACCACATTGACTAAAAAATGCAGTATTTTAATGCCATGGAAAGATATGATATGCTACATTCCCATTATTTTACTGTACATAATGGAATTATTGTAACTGTCCATGAGAATAACTTGCTGCTTGGCACATTTTTCATGTAAAAACCCTCATTATCAGCCCATACCCTATCAAGTATTTCTCTTTCATCCCTCCAAAAACCTTTCTAATCAAGCACTGAAATTCATACTTGTCTATAGCCGTGCCAGAAATTCCTCTTCGAGGTCTGAATAGCAAAAAGAGTTTGCAAATGTGGCTACAGTATAGCACAAGTCCATCATTACAAGACGGGAGGCCTTTGACAAACCAAACAATGAGGGAAAAAAAGTAACACATGGACAACTTGTTTCATAATGGACTTCACATGCTCCGGGGTTGTTTCGGAACACAAAGACAGCACACATCTGGCGCACACGGGACAGGGGGGAAGCCAGCAGGGAAGATAGGGAGAATGGAACCGAAGAGGTTCCAGCTGAGCCAGATTATCATTCTCAGGGCAGCCAGGTGGCTCTGCAGCCACCACACTGGAACTCAATACCACACAGGAGGGCCCCGGGCCCCTACCCCAGCCCCCAACTCCGGCCCCTGATCAACGGCGCATCTTCCAAAAAGTAGCCAATTAGGTAAAAATGTGAAATGCAGGAACCCATCAGTGTGTGTATGTGTGTGCGCACGTGTGTGTGTGTGTGCTTGGCCAAATATAAATAACTGCCCAAGAATTTTCTAGAAATGCTGTGGTCCAAGCCTTTGAGGACAGCTTGCGGGTGGATATTTCTTGATCAAACTATACTTACCATGACTTCCAGTTGTCACATGTGCTCCCTCTCTGGCCTCTAGGTCACTAGGCTGCTCGTTATGGCGCACACCTGTCACAATCGTTACGCACACCTAAGTCATCAGACTCACCTGGACTCCATCACCTCCGTGATTACCTTCCCTATATACCTCACTCCCTTTGGTTCCTTCCCCAGGCATTATTGTTTCTGTTCCTGTGTCATGTCTGTGCGTTGTTCGTGTTTCTTATTTCGTATTATGTTGTGTTTATTTATTAAAACACTCACTTCCTGAACTTGCTTCCCGACTCTCAGGGCACATTCGTCACACCAGTAGACTACGGAAGAGACAATTATGAGTAAAAGTGTCAAAAATTCAGATTATTGGAAGTAGAGCCCGACCGATATCGGCCGATATTGGCCTTCACCAATATTATCGGCCGATACTGGCCTTTTACCGCTATATCGATAACTCCACTGATATTCAATGAATAGAATGAAAAAAGGGAATCTCATGCTGATCTGAATTATGTGAGGCCATTCTCATGATGTGTCATTAATGTCACAATGTATGAAATCAACATTTGAAGCATAGTTATTGGACAATTGCTCTTTTGGATGGCAACCAATGACAATTCAGTGTGGAAAAGGTCACTTTTTAATTTCCGTGCTGTAAAACAATATATTGGCAAATACATCGGTACGTTTTGTCCCCCCCAAAAATCATAATTGGTATCAAACCCAAATAAACATATCGGTCGGGGTCTAATTGGAAGGCCTTATAGTTTGCCAGCAAGTACTAAACCCAAAGAAAACTGGCTCTAGCCATTTTGATTCCCAGAAAATCACTACAGAACTTTATTCCTTGGAGCACATACAGTAGATGGTGTTGAAGACAATTTAGATTGTCTATAAAAAACACTCATCCACTGCTATTCTCTCCCGGGATGCCTACAAGCCCCCCCCCCCCCCCCCCCGGCAAAACAGATCACGTCTCCATTTTCCTCCTCCTTCCCGTGTCCCATGATGTCTTGCACAAATGATCTGCGTTATTTTTTTTGTTTGAAAGTAAACAAGCGGTTTCTTCATTCATTCATTCATTAAAAAAATGGAGATCAAAAAGGGTAATATTAGCCGACCTTTACCCTCTGTAATTGATGGTTGGGAAGATGACGTGAAGAAGTGGCCTCGTATCACGAACGGTAGCATATCTACTTACTTTGTTGAATCCGTAGCTTGCGATGGTAAGGCGATGAGCAACTTAAAAAGTTTGGAGGTGCACCAATACCTACACAGTAACAAAGTCGGTCAGGTGTTATTGAAGGATGTTGGAGACGACTTTGTCTACCTAAAAGCAGACACAGAGCCGAGTCAGGGCCTGCACGCATCTCATCACAAGGCGTAGGTACTAGCATTAACGACAGGTGTTATACAGACAGAGGACAGACAGAGGGTTGCTCATGTATTTCAGGGCCAGGATGCTCTTGTAATCATGCTGCAGCAATTCTGTGGAAGGTCAGTAAAGACCAAAAATGACATGAAAGTGCAGGACAATGGGTACTCCAGGAGAGGAAAACACTGGGTTAGATAATAACTAAAAATATTTTTTTCAATGTATGTTGAGAGTGCAGACAGGCAAGGCGAAACAGGAATGGCATGCACTGAAGTGCAAAGGAAGTGGAACTCAGGTATGAGGAAGAATGTAGGGCTGAGGAAGGCGAAACACATTCATTTTAAACACCACAGACCCCACCACACATATCCAGGCCCATCAATGTCGTCACAGGACGATTCCACAACCTCCCCCAGACCTTTTAGGAACCATGCAGAGTTCACAAGCCACATCTACTCCTCGGTAATGGCCCCACTATTTCGGCTCCAGACAAATGGTCTTCTTCAGCTAAGTTGCAGAGCAGATGTAGACAGCAGCAGCATGGCAGGCCCAAGCCAACATGATTCAGCCCACACGAACACACTGTGTCACACTGAACACAGCACAACACTAACCTGTAGGAAGTGCACAATGTTTTATGAGGCCTACATCAAATGATCCCCCGTGCAAGCAGCTACATCGATGGAAGAAACCAAGGTCCAAAGTGCTTCACAGCTACGGCATGATGCTAGGAAGCTGCGTCTAACAGCCGGCACAGCGAAACGAGTCCCCAAACAAAACACCACAGATCCCCAAAAATGTGTAAATGAGCATTTGTACCCAACCTTCACTGGCAATACAGCAACAAAGCACGGCAAAGAAAATGAGGTCAATGTCATCCCACTCCTGGAGAGCAGAGGGCATGTTGTGGAGAACAGAGGCCTGGTGGTGCACCCTGACCATCCTTGGTTGGGAGCCAGCCCAGATGGGATCCTTGATGCAACACAGCTCCTTGAGATCAAGTGCCCCTTTAAGAGTTCCACGTCAAAAGCTTGGATGATGGACAGTATCTAATTCGTCCCAAATGAATTTGTCCCAATTGAAAAGATGGCTACTACCTTCAGGTGGGTAAAAATGTTTTCAAGAAGATTGATTATTAGCTGTATTATTACTAGTATTGAACAGTGAATTGTAAACTCAATGTAAACACATTGTGGCAATGTGCTTTCTTATTCCTTCTCTCAGAAACAAGTGACCATGATGTACCTGGGCCCACAGAGCTGCAAGCTGGTCGTCTGGACACCAAGCGAGCACATAGAAGAGGACATTCCCTTTGATAAAGACTACACAGATGCACATGTGCAACAGCCGAAGAAGTTGTGTCCATTTGCTAGAAATAAGCTCTCCTCTCAGATTTACAAGAGCTGTACACATTTTAAGTATTTTGTCAATTTTAGGGACCAAACTAATAGGCACAATTTGTGAAAGAATCTTGTACACCTTAAGACGCCTTATTGCTCATTCCACATGAATACAGACCTGCTCATTTGTCAACTGGCATTGCTTGCGTGTAAATGCTGGTAAGACCAAGCGTACATTCCGTTCCTCTAGCAAGTCCCTAATTGTGAAGCCAAGGTACTACATCACCTCATCTCTTCTGTGTTATGAACCTATCGCTACATTTCCCACCATAAGCCTCTGAAAGGAACACAACCATTCCTGATCGAGCAGCTGCAACTACGTATTTTACAATATTACTGGCATAGTAGCGACTGTAAGATTCAGTTCTGGAGTCCAGATTTTTAGCCTTCTGGAAAATACTTTCTGTGCAGTCAATAAAACAAATTCTCCCAAAAACCCTGTGGCATAGTAGCCTTTAACGTCTCACAAGACAGCCATGGAATGAGATCCTTGGTGTGCTCAGCAATCTATCCAGAATATCAATGTTTTACTGACCTGACCCGGGTGACCTTTTGAAGCGTCTTGCTAAATCAGCTATAACAAAGTTCTGTCTAAGTTTCATTAGGGTCAACAGAATTTGGTCTATAACCGGAATTGTTGATGATGTGGGGGCAAAACCTTGGAAGCAAGACACAAGAGTGTTGAATTCCATAAGTGGAATCCCTGTGTACAGCAGACAGTCTGCATCATCTTTCAATGTAACATCTGCAACAGACAGTGACCTCTCAGGGGCTGGTGCAGTTGTCATGCCACATAGGTCCTTTGGAGTAGGTGTGGTCCTCCATTGCTGGGTCTGACCACTGTGTTTGGGCATCATGGAAGGTCTTTGAAGTAGGACCTGGCTCCTCAGAAACCTCCACCACACCAGGCTCATCTGCAGGTGATGATTAGTTGAATATGAATATAGATGATTAGTTGAATATAGATGATTAGTTAGTGAGATTATTTGGTAAGGATCTGGAAAAGCAAATACACTGACTAGGGATACTTTAAAAAAACATTTTAAACTCTCTGTGCCTTACTTATAGCATTTACCAGACTATTATCTACTGCAAATAAGCACTCTAAACTCAATGGGATACATAGACTAGGTTTAATATTTCCCAATAAATATTCTGTGTCTATTAACTAGAACAGTTAATGAAATGAACACCTGCCAAATACAGGGTAAATGTTGGTTGTGGCAGGTAAACATTTCAGGTCACCTGCCACCATGGCAATATTATAATAAATGAAGAATAATCATGGATTAAGGTTCCACAATATGTGCCATATTTCTAATGTTAGGTAGCCTACCACTGACTCAGTGTTTACAATTATAAAGAGTTTAACATAGATTTCATGAGTAGCATATTTTTTTTTAAGTGTCTGGTAGAAATTAAAGAGATTAATTTCAGACCCTGACTAGAAGCAATCGTATTCAGATTCTAGTAACAAAAACTGAAGACAAAAACGCAATATCAAAACTAGTCAAGATACCTGTTCTTGTGACATGTCTGTCAACCCTCCTGCTGAGGCGGTGTCTCTTCTCTGGTGGCCTCTCATAACCCAGAAAGTGCGTTGGGTATGGGTTATCCTGCGTTGGCGTCTTATCAACAATGCGAAACGAGCAAGCATACAATTTTTTGGGGGGAGGCGATGGAAACTGTACAATCTC
This sequence comes from Oncorhynchus mykiss, assembly GCF_013265735.2. NCBI lineage: Eukaryota > Metazoa > Chordata > Actinopteri > Salmoniformes > Salmonidae > Oncorhynchus > Oncorhynchus mykiss. Next base: position 15,023,300 of record NC_048591.1, on the reverse strand, counting down.
TGACAGGAACATTCTGATTTAGTTTTAGGTTTATGGTCGAAGCACTCCAATTTAAGCCAATCATTCAGTTTTGTCTGGTTCTATGTACAACCACGAGCAGCACATGTTGTCCCCGAGCTCCGTAACATTTCAACATCTAGAGAGTGAATATCTTATTATTGCTTATCCCAGTTGGCTACTTCTAAAACCAAAAATACCGCCGGTCAACTCAGTACTTTGCTAAATCCGCCGGAAGTGCCACCCATAATCGTTTCCCCAGTAACCTCCCCGGGAAACTTGTGGACAGGCAGAAACACAAACAGGAAGTACCCGTGCTAAGATCTATTCAACGCTGGTCTGACCAATCGCAATCTATGCTTCAAGATTGTTTTGATCATGCGGACTGGGATATGGTCCGAGTAGCCTCGGATAATAACATTGATGTATACACGGACATGGTGACTGAGTTCATCAGGAAGTGTATGGGGGATATTGTTCCCACTGTGACTATTAAAAGCTACCCAAACCAGAAACCGTGGATATACAGGATGTCAGCATTCGCGCTAAACTGAAAGTGCGAACCACCACATTTAACAGTGTTAAGGTGATTGGGAATATGGTCTAATACAAACAGTGTAGTTATTCCCTCCTTAGGCAACTTCTTAGGGATAGACCACTTTTTTTTAAAAATGTGCCTAAAATGACAGGATATGCATATTTTTGGCATCATTTGAAAGGAAACACTTTGAAGTTTGTGGAAATGTGAATTGAATGTAGGAGAATATAACACAATAGATCTGGTAGAAGAAAATACAAAGAATTTAGCTTTCCAGTATTAGTAGCCATATTATAAGTTTGCAAAAAACTATGTTTTTTTCTACCACCATCTTTGAAATGCAACAGAAAGGTCCCAGTTCTAGCCACCACTCTGGTTGTAATTCCGATGGTGTCCACAAGATGGCAGTAGTGTATGTGCAAAGTCTCAGACCTTGAAGTATGAGCGAACTACATGACATTTAGTGTGTCATGTCACCCAGGTACATTTGGGAAAATCGAGGAGACATTTGCATTCATATTACATTTTTCTGCAAGAATATCGTCCAATCTGTATACTTTGACTTTGATTTAGCTTTCCAGTATTAGTAGCCATATTATAAGTTTGCAAAACAACCAGTTTTCATAACTTCATAACTCTGAATATTCTTATAATTTTTGTCCAAAAGGAAAAGGCATGCTCCCGTAAAGCACAGCTCATTGGCTATCTATTTAGCTTTGTTTGACCCCAGTTGTTACTTATTTGACAAAGTTAGAGTCGATCAAGTTAAGACCGCCCGCGTCATCGGAGTGACCAAATGTGACCAAATGTGGTGTCCAATAGGATATATTACACCCCTAATGATATAGTGAAGTCTGGTTACGTTCTAGGATCGCTGAGGAATACATATGAATGTGATTTGACTGGTTGAAACCACGTTTAGGGTTATACTTTCACAGATTCCTTTCATTGCAAATTCAACGAGTGGAAATACAAAAATCGATCGTGCATGCTATATGGACCTTTTTAGGATATGAAAAAAGGATTTTACCTAACAAAACGACACTTCATGTTATCTCTGGGACCCTTTGGATGATAAATCAGAGCAAGATTTCAGAATGCAAGTACACATTTCACCTTCAGAGGTGAATATATCAAACCTATCGCAGTGAAAAAACTGAAAAAAGACTGAAAAACAGCTTCCATCTCAAGGCCATCAGACTGTTAAATAGACATCACTAGCCGGCTACCACCCGGTTACTCAACCCTGCACCTTAGAGGCTGCTGCCCCATATACATAGACATGGAATCACTGGTCACTTAAATAATAGAACACTAGTCACTTTAATAATGTTTACATACAGCTTTACTCATCTCATATGTATATACTGTATACCATTCTACTGTATTTTAGCCAATGCCACTCCGACATAGCTCGTCCTAATATTTATATTTTTCTTAATTCCATTATTTTACTTTAATATGTGTGTGCATTGTTGTGAATTGTTAAATATTACTACACTGTTGGAGCTAGGAACACAAACATTTCACTACATCCTCAATAACATCTGCTAAATATGTGTATTTGACCAATAACGTTTAATTTGATTTAGTATAGCAAGGATTTTACAGCTTACTAATAGTGCATCTCACCACGCTGTTCTGTACAAGATAAAGTGAGGGTAGCACAGTAACAGTTATTTCAAATCTGTTGATAACTGATATTGATCTCAATGATCCATTCTAGGAATGGTGTTAATTCTGTTAATCTGGAAGGGGTATTTGACGGGGGGAGGGGGAGAAAAGCTGGCATTTATAAACCATTGATGAATCGACGAATGCTGCTTCGGAGCTGGAAAATGGTTGCTGGCACTGGGAGTCGTAGCTGGTTGCCAATGTGGGGCCCCCTTTAGCACATGTCTGAATGTACATGGGTTGTTTGAGGACACAGTAATTTATGCTACTCGATCCTGACAAAAGACAGCCAGCAAGCGAGAGAGAGGGTGCCTGGCCCTGGGAAGAAGCATGCCAGGAATTTTAAGAGCTGAGACTGCTGGCTCAGTGCTGCCTCCAGATGTGGGAAGGGATGCTAGGCTTTATGCTAGCTAGCTACCTGGAGATGAGAGGCTGCAGTGCATGCTACTTAGCCTGTGCACTGAGGCAGGAGGTAGGAGGCAGGGAGGAAGGAGAGATGTGTCTCAAATCACACCCTATTCCCCATGTAGTGTACTACTTCCTATTGCTTATAGTGCACTACTTTTGACCAGAGTCATTCATCTTCAGAGCCAAAAGTAGTTCACTGTATGGGTGTGGCTCTGAAAGTGGATAGTACTGTATGAGCAATAGGATGTGATTTGAGACACAGCCATGGTCTCTCCCCCCCAACTCTCCTCTCCTTCACTTATGACAATGGCCAGGTCCTCTGTTGAGTCCATAGTTCATAGTTGCGTTTGATTGACAACCATAAGCCTATAAACTAAGACTTTCTAAGACCGGTTTCAAACATGGACAACTTGCTAGCTAACATCCTTATTTGCATTTTGTGTGGGTATCATCTCTACAAAATGAACCAAACCATTTTGGAACAATAGATACATAAATAAATATCCAAAGTATGAGGCCTGGTTTGATAAAATTCTATAAGACTATAGAGTTTTGTGAGCATTTCATTCGGTGTACAGTATATTGGTATGTGTAATGTGTAATGTAAGTGTAATGTGTAATTTGAGACACTCAGCCTGCTATGTCTGGGGCTAGGAGAGACATTACTGAGTAATAAATGTGTGACCTGAAGGTCTGCACCTGCTGTGGGGAGTCCACAACTTCTTATCTCTCCTCAAGATCTGGAGTAGACCCATCATTCCTGTGAATCACTTCCAGCACCATTAAGACAGCAGCAGCCAGCAGTCGAGATAGTTGGGATCCTAAGGTAGGCAGGGCTGAAGGCACCACTGGGATTTTCAAGTAAACTTTACCATTAGGAATGATGCACACATGCATGCACGCACACGTACACACACATGCACACACTGTGTAGAGCACAGGTGGCTGGTGGCACTTTAAAATGGGGAGGTCGGGCTTATAGTAATGGCTGGAATGGAATGGAATTAATGGAATGGTATCAAACACATCAAACACATGATTTCTACGTGTTTTAATGCCATTCCATTTATCCCATTCCAGCCATTATTATGAGCTGTCCTCCCCTCACCAACCTGCTGTGGGGTAGAGGAGAGGGTATCTGCCCAGAAGATCAGGGGTTGTCAGCTAGGTCAATCTCAATCGCTATCCACAACTGCAGAGATACTGTGTGTCTGTATACTCTTAGAAAAAGGGTTATTTTCCATGGAACCCAAAAGGGTTCCTCAAAGGGTTCTCATATGGGGACAGTCGAAGAACCGTTTTAGGTTCTAGATACCACCTTTTGTTCTATGCAGCGAGTGTCGGGAATTGTAAATATTCACCCTAACTCTTTCCATCATACTGTAAGCTTATGAGACGGTCCGGATTTCTGTTGATATTGAGAGTCGAACTTGGGAGAGAGTTTGCTGGCTTCGCTTTCCTTAAAACACATGTTTCCCATTAATTGTTGAATGGAACGTTTTCCAATTAGAAGAGCCTGGGGGATGCGTAAAATAGTGGAGGATTACGCTAAAAAGACGAGGTCTCTAAATTGTATTCTATCACACATAAAATCAGAGCTCTGTTATCTGTTAAAGACCTCCAATTCTCAACCTATAGACCCCCTTTCTCCGAAAAATAAAAGCTATTCTTTAAAACAATAGGGGTGGTAGGTATATGATAGCTTTTGAAAAATTCCAAAACTGAATTGATGCTGAACATTCGTTGTGGTACTAGGCCAGATGCTGCCCACACAGTCAGTTGTGAGGTTATGGGCTGATAATAATCACATGAACATGTTCTGTGAGCCATCCTGACATATCTACAGTACACAGTATGATGAGAGAGTGGGTCAAAAGACTAGCGACACTCAGCCCTGAACCACAATACCCCTCTCGCTCTTTCTCTCTGTCTCTGTCTCTGTCTCTCTCGCAATTCAATTCAATTCAATTCAATTCAATTCAATTAAAGGGGCTGTTTTGGCATGGGAAACATATGTTAACATTGCCAAAGCAAGTGAAGTAAATAATATACAAAAGTGAAATAAACAATAAAAATGAACAGTAAACATTACACTCACAGAAGTTCCAAAAGAATAAAGACATTACAAATGTCATATTATGTATATATACAGTGTTGTAACGATGTACAAATGGTTCAAGTACACAAGGGAAAATAAATAAGCATAAATATGGGTTGTATTTACAATGATGTTTGTTCTTCACTGGTTGTCCTTTTCTTGTGGCAACAGGTCACAAATCTTACTGCTGTGATGGTACACTGGTATTTCACCCAGTAGATATGGGAGTTTATCAAAATCGGGTTTGTTTTCTAATTCTTTGTGGATCTGTGTAATCTGAGGGAAATATGTGTCTCTAATATGGTCATACATTGGGAAGGAGGTTAGGAAGTGCAGCTCAGTTTCCACCTCATTTTGTGGGCAGTGTGCACATAACCTGTCTTCTCTTGAGAGCCAGGTCTGCCTACGGCAGCCTGTCTCAATAGCAAGGCTATGCTCACTGAGTCTGTACATAATCAAGGCTTTCCTAAAGTTTGGGTCAGTCACAGTGGTCAGGTATTCTGCCACTGTGTACTCTCTGTTTAAGGCCAAATAGCATTCATTCTTTCCAATGTGTCAAGTAATTATCTTTTTGTTTCCTCATGATTTGGTTGGGTCTAATTGTGTTGATGTCCTGGGGCTCTGTGGGGTGTGTTTGTGTACAGAGCCTTAGGACCAGCTTGCTTAGGGGACTCTTCTCCAGGTTCATCTCTCTGTAGGTGATGGCTTTGTTATGGAAGGTTTGGGAATCACTTCCTTTTAGGTGGTTGTAGAATTTAATGTCTCTTTTCTGTATTTTGATAATTAGTGGGTACCGCCCTAATTCTGCTCTGCATGTATTATTTGCTGTTCTATGTTGTACACTGAGGATATTTTTGCAGAATTCTACATGCAGAGTCTCAATTTGGTGTTTGTCCCATTTTGTGAATTCTTGGTTGGTGAGTGGACCCCCTACCTCAAAATCATGAAGGGCAATGGGTCTGTCTGTCTGTCTGTCTGTCTGTCTGTCTGTCTGTGTCTATCTCTCTCTGTCTATCTCTCTCTCTCACTCAGTCTATCTGTCTCTCTCTCTGTCTATCTGTCTCTCTCGCTCTCTCTCTGTTTATCTGTTGCTCTCTCTCTCTCTCTCTCTCTCTCTGTCTATCTTTCTCTCTCTCTGTCTATCTGTTGCTCTCTCTCTCTCTCTGTCTCTCTGTCTCTCTCTCTGTCTATCTGTCTCTCTCGCTCTCTCTCTGTCTATCTGTCTCTCTGTCTCTCTCTCAGTCTATCTGTCTCTTAATCTCTCTCTCTCAAATTGTTCAACCCAATTTGCTTTATTGGCATGACATAACAATGTACATATTGCCAAAGCTTACTTTGGATATTTACAATATTAAAATAATAAGAATCAAAATTGTCAACGGGACAACAGTAACAAAAATAACCAAGGGTCAAAATAACCATACGCTGAACAATAACAATAAGCATTGAGTACATGTGCAGGTTGGTTGGTCTGTCAGACACTGTCTCTCATCTTATGGCAGGCAGAAATGTACTGCGCTGCCAACCCACAGCTCTCTGCATCCTCCCCCAACAGGACAGGTAGCCTATTCTCATCAAAGAGGTCTTTGAAACCTTGAATAAGGGTTTCAAATTTGGGGAAATTACTCTAATTGTTTTATATTTTTGACATTTTGTCAGGAAATGCAGCTCCGTCTCAGGTTCCGCTGTTATGCAGTGATTGCACAGCCTTTCCTCCACAGGGAGCCAGGTTTTCCTGTGTCTACCCTTCTCAATGGCAAGGCTGTGCTCACTGAGCCTTACTTTGTCAAGGTTTTTTCAGTAACCATGGTCAAATAGTTAGCCACAGTGTACTGTCAATTTAGGGCCAGATAGCACTGCATTTCGCTTACTGCTTGTGTTTCCCAATAAGCAATGTAGTTTTGTGTTTGACTGTGTTGGAATTTGATTTATTCTGATTGATTGGATGTTCTGGTCCTGAGGCTTCAGTGTGCTAGTAGAACAGGTTTGTGTGCTCAGCCCCAGGACCAGCTGGATGAGGGGACTCTTTTCTTTGCTCAGCTCCTGGCATTGCAGGGCTTGGTAATGATATGAGAGGGGGTCACTGTATTTTAGATTTAGTTTCCAAAACTGAATTGCTTGTAAAGGCACGGGGACAAAGACCAAACAAACACGTAACAAAAACACAGGGTTGAAACCTAAAACAAAAGTGTGAGATGTACCTCGAATAAATACACAAACGCATAATGATCATCACACAGGATGAGACCCGTAATCATCTGCACAATCCACAATGGCACAAAAGCCAAAACACACAGCACAGGTACTCACTTGCACCTAACGACATTGTAACAGGACAATGGTATACCAAGGGCACAGTTATACAATTACAAATCACTGGGAATAGGGGCCGGGTGTGTTCGGCCAGCTGCCGAAGTTGTGGCGGCGTCGGACGGACCAGTAGCAGTGGCTTCGGATGGACAGGCTGTGGCGGCGTCGGACGGACCAGTTGGTGGCTGATGAAGTTGCGTTGTTGGACGGCGGCGTCGGACGGACCAGTAGCAGTGGCTTCGGATGGACAGGCTGTGGCGGCGTCGGACGGACCAGTTGGTGGCTGATGAAGTTGCGTTGTTGGACGGCGGCGTCGGACGGACCAGTAGCAGTGGCTTCGGATGGACAGGCTGTGGCGGCGTCGGACGGACCAGTTGGTGGCTGATGAAGTTGCGTTGTTGGACGGCGACGTCGGACGACCCAGTTGCAGTTGCCGAATTTGCGGTGACGCCGCACGGACCAGTTGCAGCATCGTCGGACGGGCCATTCCCGCTGTCTCCCTTAACCTCTCTAGGGTATGTGGGACGCTAGCGTCCCATCTGGCCAACATCCAGTGAGATTGCAGAGCGCCAAATTCAATTACAGAAATGCTCATTATTAAAATTCAGAAAACAAAACATATTTTACATAGGTTTAAAGATTAACTTCTTGTTAAACCAACCACAGTGTCATATTTATAAAATGCTTTTCGGCGAAAGCATACCTAGCCCAGAACATACCTAGCCCAGAACATAGCCCAGTTGACAAATTATTACAAACAGTAACCAGCCAAGCAGAAGCGTTACAAAACTCAGAAATAGAGATAAAATGAATCCCTTACCTTTGATGATCTTCATATGGTGGCAATCAGAAGACATTCATTTACTCAATAAATGTTCCTTTTGTTCGATGAAGTCTCTTTAAATCCAAAAACCTCAGTTTTGTTAGCGCATTTTCTTCAGTAATCCACAGGCTCAAACTCAGTCAAAACAATCAGACAAAAAAATCTGAATTGTATCCGTAAAGTTCATAGAAACATGTCAAACGATGTTTATATTCAATCCTTGGGTTGTTTTTTAGCCTAAATGATCTATAATATTTCAACCGGACAATAACGTCGTCAATATAAAAGGTAAACAAGAAATACACATGTGCCTGAAAAAACTCTGCGACACATTAGGGTCCACTCGTTCAGACTGGTCTTACTCCCTCATTTATAAGAATACAAGCCTGAAACGATTTCTAAAGACTGTTGACATCTAGTGGAGGCATAGGAACTGCAAATGGAGTCCTAAGTCAATGGATACTGTAATGGCATTGAATAGAAAACTACAAAAATTTAAAAAACTACTTCCTGAATGGATTTTTCTCAGGTTTCGCCTGCTAAATCAGTTCTGTTATACTCACAGACACTATTTTAACAGTTTTGGAAACTGTAGAGTGTTTTCTATCCAAATCTACCAGTTATATGCATATCATATCTTCTGGGCCGGAGTAGCAGGCCGTTTAATTTGGGCATGCTTTTCATCCAAAATTCCGAATGCTGCCCCCTACCCTAGAGAGGTTAATGGTCAATATTCTGTCACGGTGGTATGAATGATTCGGGAGACATGCGCAGGAATGTGTAACAGGGTTTTTTATTACACCCCAAAGTACGTGCCGTGTAAAGTACCAAACAAACACTATACAAAACACAGGGTTGAAACCCAAACAAAAGAGCGAGGAGCATCTCAAATAAATAACACAATGATTACCACACGGGACGAGACTTGAAATCATCTGCGCAATCGACAATGGCACGAAAGCCAGAAAACACAGCACAGGTACTCGCACGAACCAATGGACATTGTAACAATAATCGACAGCACCATGATGAATAAAGGGCACATATAATCCGTGGGAATAGGGGCCAGGTGTGCGCAATGGAAGTTCCAGAGGGATCCGTGACAACCCTACACCTCGCTGCCATAAAGTGCAGTTGGTTCAATGACACATTTAATTAGTTTTAGCCAAATTTTAATAGGTATTTCAATTTGATTTCGTTTTTTAATGGTGTAGAAGGCCCTGCGTGCTTTTTATCTCAGTTCATTCACTGCATCATTAAGGTGTCCAGTTGAGCTTTTTTTTAAACCTAAGTAATTGTAGTGTGCGCAGTACTCCATATATTTTGTACCAATTGAGAACTTTGGTCTAATTCCCTGAGATCTGGATCTTCTCTCGCTCTCTCTCTGTCTATCTGTCTGTCTGTCTCTCTCTCTCTCTCTGTCTATCTGTCTCTCTCTCTCTCTGTCTCTCTCTCTCTCTCAATTAAATTAAATTCAAGGGGCTGTTTTGGCATGGGAAACATATGTTAACATTGCCAAAGCAAGTGAAGTAGAAAATATACACAAGTGAAATAAACAGTAAAATGAACAGTAAACATTACACTCATAGAAGTTCCAAAAGAATAAGACATTACTAATGTCATATTATGTATATATACTGTTGTGACAATGTGCAAATGGTTAAAGTACAAAAGGGAAAATAAATAAACATAAATATGGGTTGTATTTACAATGATGTTTGTTCTTCACTGGTTGTCCTTTTCTTGTGGCAACAGGTCACAAATCTTGCTGCTGTGATGGCACACTGTGGTATTTCACCAAGTAGATATTGGAGTTTATCAAAATCGGGTTTGTTTTCGAATTCATTGAGGATCTGTGTAATCTGAGGGAATGTGTCTCTAATATGGTCATACATTTGGCAGGAGGTTAGGAAGTGCAGCTCAATTTCCATCTCATTTTGTGGGCAGTGTGCACATAGCCTGTCTTCTGCCTACAGCGGCCTTTCTCAATAGCAGGCTAAGCTTTCTTTAAGTCTGGGTCAGTCACAGTGGTCAGGTATTCTGCCACTGTGTACTCTCTGTTTAGGGCCAAATAGCATTATAGTTTGCTCTGTTTTTTGTTAATTCTTTCCAATTTGTCAAGTAATTATCTTTTTGTTTTCTCATGACTTGGTTGGGTATAATTGTCTTGCTGTCCTGGTGCTCAGTAGTGTCTGTTTGTGTTTGTGAACAGAGCCCCAGGACCAACTTAGGGGACTCTTGTCCAGGTTCCTCTCTCTGTAGGTGATGGCTTTGTTATGGAAGGTTTGGGAATCACTTCCTTTTAGGTGGTTGTAGAATTTAACGTCTCTTTTCTGGATTTTGATCGGCCTAATTCTGCACTGCATGCATGATTTGGTGTTTTACGTTATACACTGAGGATACTTTTGCAGAATTCTGCATGCAGAGTCTCAATTTGGTGTTTGTCCCATTTTGTGAATTCTTGGTTGGTGAGCGGACCCCAGACCTCACAACCATAAAGGGCAATGGGTTCTATAACTGATTAAAGTATTTTTTGCCTGATCCTAATTGGTATGTCAAATTTCATGTTCCTTTTGATGGCATAGAGGGCCTTCTTGCCTTGTCTCTCAGATCGTTCACAGCTTTGCGGAAGTTACCTGTGATGCTGATGTTTAGGCCAAGGTATGTATAATTTTTTGTGTGCTCTAGGGCAATGGTGTCTAGATGGAATTTGTATTTGTGGTCCTGGCGACTGGACCTTTTCTGGAACGCCATTATTTTGGTCTTACTGAGATTTACTGTCAGGGCCCAGGTCTGGCAGAATCTGTGCAGAAGATCTAGGTGCTGCAGTAGGCCCTCTTGTTTGGTGACAGAAGCACTAAATCATCAGCAAACAGTAGACATTTGACTTCAGATTCTAGTAGGGTGAGGCCAGGTGCTGCAGACTGTTCTAGTGCCCTCGCCAATTCGTTGATACATACAGTGCCTTGCGAAAGTATTCGGCCCCCTTGAACTTTGCGACCTTTTGCCACATTTCAGGCTTCAAACATAAAGATATAAAACTGTATTTTTTTTGAGAAGAATCAACAACAAGTGGGACACAATCATGAATTGGAACGACATTTATTGGATATTTCAAACTTTTTTAACAAATCAAAAACTGAAAAATTGGGCGTGCAAAATTATTCAGCCCCCTTAAGTTAATACTTTGTAGCGCCACCTTTTGCTGCAATTACAGCTGTAAGTCGCTTGGGGTATGTCTCTATCAGTTTTGCACATCGAGAGACTGCAATTTTTTCCCATTACTCCTTGCAAAACAGCTCGAGCTCAGTGAGGTTGGATGGAGAGCATTTGTGAACAACAGTTTTCAGTTCTTTCCACAGATTCTCGATTGGATTCAGGTCTGGACTTTGACTTGGCCATTCTAACACCTGGATATGTTTATTTTTGAACCATTCCATTGTAGATTTTGCTTTATGTTTTGGATCATTGTCTTGTTGGAAGACAAATCTCCGTCCCAGTCTCAGGTCTTTTGCAGACTCCATCAGGTTTTCTTCCAGAATGGTCCTGTATTTGGCTCCATCCATCTTCCCATCAATTTTAACCATCTTCCCTGTCCCTGCTGAAGAAAAGCAGGCCCAAACCATGATGCTGCCACCACCATGTTTGACAGTGGGGATGGTGTGTTCAGCTGTGTTGCTTTTACGCCAAACATAACGTTTTGCATTGTTGCCAAAAAGTTCAATTTTGGTTTCATCTGACCAGAGCACCTTCTTCCACATGTTTGGTGTGTCTCCCAGGTGGCCTGTGGCAAACTTTAAACAACACTTTTTATGGATATCTTTAAGAAATGGCTTTCTTCTTGCCACTCTTCCATAAAGGCCAGATTTGTGCAATATACGACTGATTGTTGTCCTATGGACAGAGTCTCCCACCTCAGCTGTAGATCTCTGCAGTTCATCCAGAGTGATCATGGGCCTCTTGGCTGCATCTCTGATCAGTCTTCTCCTTGTATGAGCTGAAAGTTTAGAGGGACGGCCAGGTCTTGCTAGATTTGCAGTGGTCTGATACTCCTTCCATTTCAATATTATCGCTTGCACAGTGCTCCTTGGGATGTTTAAAGCTTGGGAAATCTTTTTGTATCCAAATCCGGCTTTAAACTTCTTCACAACAGTATCTCGGACCTGCCTGGTGTGTTCCTTGTTCTTCATGATGCTCTCTGCGCTTTTAACGGACCTCTGAGACTATCACATTGCAGGTGCATTTATACGGAGACTTGATTACACACAGGTGGATTGTATTTATCATCATTAGTCATTTAGGTCAACATTGGATCATTCAGAGATCCTCACTGAACTTCTGGAGAGAGTTTGCTGCACTGAAAGTAAAGGGGCTGAATAATTTTGCACGCCCAATTTTTCAGTTTTTGATTTGTTAAAAAAGTTTGAAATATCCAATAAATGTCATTCCACTTCACGATTGTGTCCCACTTGTTGTTGATTCTTCACAAAAAAATACAGTTTTATATTTTTATGTTTGAAGCCTGAAATGTGGCAAAAGGTCGCAAAGTTCAAGGGGGGCGAATACTTTCGCAAGGCACTGAATGTTGAAGAGGGTGGGCCTTAAGCTGTATCCCTGTCTCATACCAGGCCCTGTGGGAAGAAATTTGTGTTTTTTGCCAATTTTAACCGCACACTTGTTTGTGTACATGGATTTTATAATGTTGTATGTTGTATGAGGAAATGCACGAGTCTGCTCTCAATGATAATGCAGAGGATTTTCCCAAGGTTGCTGTTGACGCATATCCCACGTGAGTTATTGGGGTCAAATTTGTCTCTACCTTTGTGGATTGGGGTGATCAGTCCTTGCTTCCAAATATTGGGGAAGATGCCAGAGCTAAGGATGATGTTAAAGAGTTTTAATATAGCCAATTGGAATTTGTTGTCTGTATATTTTATAATTTCATTTAGGATACCATCAATACCACAGGCCTTTTTGGGTTGGATGGTTTGTATCTTGTCTTGTAGCTCCTTCAAGGTAATTGGAGAATCCAGTGGGTTCTGGTAGTCTTTAATACTTGATTCTAATATTCATATTTGATCATGTATATGTTTTTGCTGTTTGTTCTTTGTTATACAGCCCAAAATAATATGAAGTGCATACATCTCCCATTCATCTCCATTTTGTAAAGATAATTCTTTGTGTTGTTGTTTGTTTAGTGTTTTCCAATTTTCCCAGAAGTGGTTAGAGTCTATGGATTCTTCAATTACATTTAGCTGATTTCTGATGTGCTGTTCCTTCTTTTTCCGTAGTGTATTTCTGTAGTTTAGTGATTCACCATAGTGAAGCCATAGACTCAGGTTTCCTGGGTCTCTATGTTTTTGGTTGGACAGGTTTCTCAATTTCTTTCTTAGGTTTTTGCATTCTTCATCAAACCATTCGTCCTTGTTGTTCATTTACTTATTTCTCTCTCTCTCTGTCTCTCTCTCTATCTCTCTCTCTCTCTCTCTCTCTCTCTATCTGTCTCTGTCTCTCTGTCCCTCTCTATCTCTCTCTCTCTCCAAAAGACTGGTGACACTTTGACCACAACCCAAATATTTTTTTATTTATTTATTTTACCTTTATTTAACCAGGTAGGCAAGTTGAGAACAAGTTCTCATTTACAATTGCGACCTGGCCAAGATAAAGCAAAGCAGTTCGACAGATACAACAACACAGAGTTACACATGGAGTAAAACAAACATACAGTCAATAATAAAGTATAAACAAGTCTATATACAATGTGAGCAAATGAGGTGAGAAGGGAGGTAAAGGCAAAAAAAGGCCTTGGTGGCAAGGTAAATACAATATAGCAAGTAAAACACTGGAATGGTAGTTTTGCAATGGAAGAATGTGCAAAGTAGAAATAAAAATAATGGGGTGCAAAGGAGCAAAATAAATAAATACATTAAATACAGTTGGGAAAGAGGTAGTTGATAGGGCTAAATTATATGTGGGCTATGTACAGGTGCAGTAATCTGTGAGCTGCTCTGACAGTTGGTGCTTAAAGCTAGTGAGGGAGATAAGTGTTTCCAGTTTCAGAGATTTTTGTAGTTCGTTCCAGTCATTGGCAGCAGAGAACTGGAAAGAGAGGCGGCCAAAGAAAGAATTGGTTTTGGGGGTGACTAGAGAGATATACCTGCTGGAGCGTGTGCTACAGGTGGGAGATGCTATGGTGACCAGCGAGCTGAGATAAGGGGGGACTTTACCTAGCAGGGTCTTGTAGATGACATGGAGCCAGTGGGTTTGGCGACGAGTATGAAGCGAGGGCCAGCCAACGAGAGCGTACAGGTCGCAATGGTGGGTAGTGTATGGGGCTTTGGTGACAAAACGGATTGCACTGTGATAGACTGCATCCAGTTTGTTGAGTAGGGTATTGGAGGCTATTTTGTAAATTACATCGCCAAAGTCGAGGATTGGTAGGATGGTCAGTTTTACAAGGGTATGTTTGGCAGCATGAGTGAAGGATGCTTTGTTGCGAAATAGGAAGCCAATTCTAGATTTAACTTTGGATTGGAGATGTTTGATATGGGTCTGGAAGGAGAGTTTACAGTCTAACCAGACACCTAAGTATTTGTAGTTGTCCACGTATTCTAAGTCAGAGCCGTCCAGAGTAGTGATGTTGGACAGGCGGGTAGGTGCAGGTAGTGATCGGTTGAAGAGCATGCATTTAGTTTTACTTGTATTTAAGAGCAGTTGGAGGCCACGGAAGGAGAGTTGTATGGCATTGAAGCTTGCCTGGAGGGTTGTTAACACAGTGTCCAAAGAAGGGCCGGAAGTATACAGAATGGTGTCGTCTGCGTAGAGGTGGATCAGAGACTCACCAGCAGCAAGAGCGACCTCATTGATGTATACAGAGAAGAGAGTCGGTCCAAGAATTGAACCCTGTGGCACCCCCATAGAGACTGCCAGAGGTCCGGACAACAGACCCTCAGATTTGACACACTGAACTCTATCAGAGAAGTAGTTGGTGAACCAGGCGAGGCAATCATTTGAGAAACCAAGGCTGTTGAGTCTGCCGATGAGGATGTGGTGATTGACAGAGTCGAAAGCCTTGGCCAGATCAATGAATACGGCTGCACAGTAATGTTTCTTATCGATGGCGGTTAAGATATCGTTTAGGACCTTGAGCGTGGCTGAGGTGCACCCATGACCAGCTCTGAAACCAGATTGCATAGCAGAGAAGGTATGGTGAGATTCAAAATGGTCGGTAATCTGTTTGTTGACTTCTCTTTCGAAGACCTTAGAAAGGCATGGTAGGATAGATATAGGTCTGTAGCAGTTTGGGTCAAGAGTGTCCCCCCCTTTGAAGAGGGGGATGACCGCAGCTGCTTTCCAATCTTTGGGAATCTCAGACGACACGAAAGAGAGGTTGAACAGGCTAGTAATAGGGGTGGCAACAATTTCGGCAGATAATTTTAGAAAGAAAGGGTCCAGATTGTCTAGCCCGGCTGATTTGTAGGGGTCCAGATTTTGCAGCTCTTTCAGAACATCAGCTGAATGGATTTGGGAGAAGGAGAAATGGGGAAGGCTTGGGCGAGTTGCTGTTGGGGGTGCAGTGCTGTTGACAGGGGTAGGAGTAGCCAGGTGGAAAGCATGGCCAGCAGTAGAAAAATGCTTATTGAAATTTTCAATTATGGTGGATTTATCAGTGGTGACAGTGTTTCCTATCTTCAGTGCACTGGGCAGCTGGGAGGAGGTGTTCTTATTCTCCATGGACTTTACAGTGTCCCAGAACTTTTTTGAGTTAGTGTTGCAAGAAGCAAATTTCTGCTTGAAAAAGCTAGCCTTGGCTTTTCTAACTGCCTGTGTATAATGGTTTCTAGCTTCCCTGAACAGCTGCATATCACGGGGGCTGTTCGATGCTAATGCAGAACGCCATAGGACGTTTTTGTGTTGATTAAGGGCAGTCAGGTCTGGGGAGAACCAAGGGCTATATCTGTTCCTGGTTCTAAATTTCTTGAATGGGGCATGTTTATTTAAGATGGTTAGGAAGGCATTTTTAAAAAATATCCAGGCATCCTCTACTGACGGGATGAGGTCAATATCCTTCCAGGATACCCCGGCCAGGTCGATTAGAAAGGCCTGCTCGCTGAAGTGTTTCAGGGAGCGTTTTACAGTGATGAGAGGAGGTCGTTTGACCGCTGACCCATTACGGATGCAGGCAATGAGGCAGTGATCGCTGAGATCTTGGTTGAAGACAGCAGAGGTGTATTTAGAGGGGAAGTTGGTTAGGATGATATCTATGAGGGTGCCCGTGTTTAAGGCTTTGGGGAGGTACCTGGTAGGTTCATTGATAATTTGTGTGAGATTGAGGGCATCAAGTTTAGATTGTAGGATGGCTGGGGTGTTAAGCATGTTCCAGTTTAGGTCGCCTAGCAGCACGAGCTCTGAAGATAGATGGGGGGCAATCAGTTCACATATGGTGTCCAGAGCACAGCTGGGGGCAGAGGGTGGTCTATAGCAGGCGGCAACGGTGAGAGACTTGTTTTTAGAAAGGTGGATTTTTAAAAGTAGAAGTTCAAATTGTTTGGGTACAGACCTGGATAGTAGGACAGAACTCTGCAGGCTATCTTTGCAGTAAATTGCAACACCGCCCCCTTTGGCAGTTCTATCTTGTCTGAAAATGTTGTAGTTTGGAATTAAAATGTCTGAATTTTTGGTGGTCTTCCTAAGCCAGGATTCAGACACAGCTAGAACATCCGGGTTGGCAGAGTGTGCTAAAGCAGTGAATAGAACAAACTTAGGGAGGAGGCTTCTAATGTTAACATGCATGAAACCAAGGCTATTACGGTTACAGAAGTCTAAATACCCCTCTCTCTTTTTCTCTCCCTCCCATTCTCTGTGTCTCTCCATCATGCCAGGCCCCTGCTGGACTGGCTTTGTTTCTTAATAGGGGCTAATACTCAACCCTGGCTCCTTCCGTGGGGACGGGCCCTATGAATACCCCCAGTGTGTGCCTGCTCCCTCTCTCTGTTCCTGCTCATTCTCTCAGGGAATGCCAATGCCATGAGGTAAGGAGCCTTTGTACCTCCCAGACCAGAGCAACACACACACTCACACACACATGCACACACAAACACACACACACACAAACACACACACACACACTGTTCACGTGGTGCCAACGGCCCTCAGAAGGAACTATTGTAAACTCACTCACACTTTCAATCAGTACTGAATGTCCTGCAGAAAGTGTTAAAGCAGGGGTAGAACTTAGGAAGCGCATTGATTTAAAAAAATCCCAACGTGCTCATTGTCCGAATCAATAAAGATATCGAAGGTCGGATTCCCTCCCAGGCTGATGGGGAAAAAAGGAAGGAGGATTCCGTAAGAGCAGTAATACTTTGTAAGACATCATACTATATCAGATTTGACGTCATTGCGCTTAAACTTTGATAACCTTTTGGCTTTCGCATACTGTGTTATTTAAGAGCTCTCATGGTATCGAGGTGTCCTCAATCCCACAATACCTCTTCATGGGCTCTGAACAGCCACGGACCACACAGTGAGTGAGCTTATTAAAATGGCTCCCGAGAGGGGTGAAGGGGGCAGTGTGTACCCCTAAGAGGGCATCCAAGGCGGTCATTGTGTTCACTGGCATAGGTACTATGTTGGAGAAGCATTATCTCAGGCTAAACCAGGACAGACCAGGCCTATCAAAACAGACTGCTAACAGAATGCTGAGCCAGCCATGTTTTTGTGTTGTGACTTCCTCTCTCGCAGGGGGGCTTCACATACCCCCCCCCCCCCCCTCTCTCTCTCAGCTCTTCTCTTCTTTGGAGGTGGAATCTTTCCCAAGGTCAGTACCAGTGCTTTCAAAGGATGAGAGAGAGAGAGAGAGAGAGAGAGAGAGAGAGAGAGAGAGAGAGAGAGAGAGAGAGAGAGAAAGAGGGTTGTGTCCTCAATCCACATACAACAGGACTAGAGACCTCCTTGTGGACAAGGCGTTGGAAGGGTTTGAGAAGGGTTTTGGACTGGAAACTTAGGTTTTGTGTTTCAATGGAACTGAACAGAGGGATGCATGACTTTCAGCTCTTCTGTAATGTTTGGTCATGGTAGACAGGTGACCCACATCTGATTGGAATACAGTAATTCCCTTTACCTAGTCATTTCAATTGCTGACATATAGTATTTCTGAGAAAACCTCACATAACTTTACAATACATTGTATGTACAGTCGGAAAGCGCATAAGGCAGAATAATACTGAGTATGAATCAAAGTAGGGAAAACAAAGTCACAGAGTGTTTCAGAGTAGGCCTGGATATCATGATCCTAGCCATATTATCATATACTGGAACAAAATGATGGCATCCTCACAAAAGGGCACTCAAACAGTGGGAATAGAGAGAACATGCACTGACCTGCCTCCACTCGTCTCCCAGTCTCTACACAGTCCACAGCCTCTAGAGTACAGCATCTGCAAATGGCAACAAAGGTATGGTCAGATCAGATGAAACAGGCCAAAGTACAGAATTAAATAGAACATTGTCTCTATAGTATATTGGCATATGGGAAAAATAAAAATAAAAATACACGGAAAATCTTCCAGGAAATAATGTACAGTACCATATCATCATATCAACCCATGTGACCCCACAGCGCTGTGTATACCATTAGTGATGGACCATGTGACCTTGCTGCGGTGGTATAGCTGAGCAGGTTGTTGACTCATTGGGCAAATGGAGGGGAATACAGTATATCGAGAATAACATTTCCCACTGCTCATTTGCCTTGATTGCAAATTAATAGCATATCAAAAACCACAAGCAAAGAATTCAAGTAACACTTTGTCCGTGTAATACCACACGACAGGATATTTCAGGACTTTCCCCGAAATGACAGCGAAATGACAAACTCCCACTTAAGTCTTTGAAATGCACTTGATGCCATGACACCACGAGAGCCTTCAACAGTCAATTGTGCAGCACTAGTATCTCAATCAAAAGCTCTTAACAGACTCCCTTAACAGATTTGCGTTGACTCTTTCTTTTGACGTAGGCTACTTCACATACTCAGCCTGTGACCTCTGCACATAATAAAACCCCACTAAACCCCTCAATGCATGAAGTACCAAGAGAGCATCGTCTGTTCCAGGTTGGCTAGGCTCTGGGCCCTACAAATAATCTTGTGAGGTCTGTTAAACTCTGGGTTCTACACATATTCCTGAGGTTGGCTAGGCTCTAGGTTCTACACGTAATCCTGTGACATCATGGTGGGAAGACATCAAAAGAGGAACCAAGGAAAAAGATGGTACCCCAGGGAAATGTCAGCATGGATGGTATGGTAAATGGTACCTCTCTGATGACCCACATGAATGCTATAGGATTATGGTGACTATTGTTGGTGTTTATCTCTGGCGTTGTCTCCAACCTTGGCTGGTAGCTCTCCTGGCTCCCTAGCAGTCTGGTTGTTGGCATATTCTTATTTACTGCTTATCGTTGTGTTATTATGTCCTTATGGAGGTACGATCAAATAAAGTGTTACCTAATGTAGGCTTCTAATGGCCGCCTAAAATATAGCTGTGTGACACCCAGAGAAGATTAGGACATGGTCTATCTAAGTACACCGCAACATGTTCAGTCCCAACCCAGATGGAAATCGGGGTCCGTGGTGTTTATGAGAAAGGGACTGTGGCCGCCTGATGTACAAAGACTTCTGAAGAGACAACGACCCACAATTACACTGGTGTTTCTTAAAGATATTGTTCCTGTTTTAACCTCCAATAATGTGTTTGATCTATTTGGGGAAAAGCGTTAAAAGGAACATTTGCTGACTCCAACAAAAGTTGAGTGGAGGAGGCCATCACAGCCCCCTGTATCATTAAAGACAATGACCTTGATCAGCGTGATGGGACAGCTTGGCTCCAGATGAGAGGACAGCTATTTCCATCCACTCCATTTATTTGTGTGTTTGTATTAAGACACCTACACCAGGCAGCAGGCAGCAGGCAGCGCCGTGCTGATAAAGCATAAAAAGCCACTGTTTCCCCTGGCGAGACAGCAATGGGACAAGTGGATATGTGCCAGTGACTGACTGTTCAACTGACGCCCTGGCTTGCTGGGCGCCCGACTACTCCACTGACTGACTGGCTGGCTGATTGGAGCTTGGCTGGATGACTGACTGGTTGGATGACTGGCTGTCTGGTTGGATGACTGACTGACTAACTGGCTGGATGACTGACTTACAGGCTGACCAGAGAGCTCCTCTCAGCGCCACCTCCCTGCCTGCGCGGACAGACTGCTTGCGCAAGTCTAAGAGAATGCACATCTGATAGCCCCCCTGACAAACTCACTGAGATTTTACGATGGATGTACAATGTCAGAGATACGGTATGGTATAACAGGGTCATTGTCACAGTTTGTTCCATAGAAGAGGGAAGAGAAGCTAGCATGTAACGCTGCATTCAAATGTTACTCTGAATCTTATTTTCTAGTTGGTGAAGTCATAAATTGCTTGGTCGGTCTAATGAGATAGCTAGATAAATCAAATCAAATCAAATTTGATTTGTCACATTCACATGGTTAGCAGATGTTAATGCGAGTGTAGCGAAGTGCTTGTGCTTCTAGTTCCGACAATGCAGTAATAACCAACGAGTAATCTAACCTAACAATTCCACAACTACTACCTTAAACACACAAGTGTAAAGGGATAAAGAATATGTACATATATATGAATGAGTGATGGTACAGAACGGCATAGGCACGATGCAGTAGATGGTATCGAGTACAGTATACACATATGAGATGAGTAATGTAGGGTATGTAAACAAAGTGGCATAGTTTAAAGTGGCTAGTGATACATGTATTACATAAAGATGCAGTAGATGATGTAGAGTACAGTATATACATATACATATGAGATGAGTAATGTAGGGTATGTAAACATTATATTAAGTGGCATTGTTTGAAGTGGCTAGTGATACATTTTTTACATCAATTTCCATCAATTTCCATTATTAAAGTGGCTGGAGTTGAATCAGTATGTTGGCAGCAGCCACTCAATGTTAGTGGTGGCTGTTTAACAGTCTGATGGCCTTGAGACAGAAGCTGTTTTTCAGTCTCTCGGTCCCTGCTTTGATGCACCTGTACTGACCTCGCATTCTGGATGATATCGGGGTGAACAGGCAGTGGCTCGGGTGGTTGGTGTCCTTGATGATCTACAGTGCCTTGCGAAAGTATTCGGCCCCCTTGAACTTTGCGACCTTTTGCCACATTTCAGGCTTCAAACATAAAGATATAAAACTGTATTTTTATGTGAAGAATCAACAACAAGTGGGACACAATCATGAAGTGGAACGACATTTATTGGATATATCAAACTTTTTTAACAAATCAAAAACTGAAAAATTGGGCGTGCAAAATGATTCAGCCCCCTTAAGTTAATACTTTGTAGCGCCACCTTTCGCTGCGATTACAGCTGTAAGTCGCTTGGGGTATGTCTCTATCAGTTTTGCACATCGAGAGACTGACATTTTTTCCCATTCCTCCTTGCAAAACAGCTCGAGCTCAGTGAGGTTGGATGGAGAGCATTTGTGAACAGCAGTTTTCAGTTCTTTCCACAGATTCTCGATTGGATTCAGGTCTGGACTTTGACTTGGCCATTCTAACACCTGGATATGTTTATTTTTGAACCATTCCATTGTAGATTTTGCTTTATGTTTTGGATCATTGTCTTGTTGGAAGACAAATCTCCGTCCCAGTCTCAGGTCTTTTGCAGACTCCATCAGGTTTTCTTCCAGAATGGTCCTGTATTTGGCTCCATCCATCTTCCCATCAATTTTAACCATCTTCCCTGTCCCTGCTGAAGAAAAGCAGGCCCAAACCATGATGCTGCCACCACCATGTTTGACAGTGGGGATGGTGTGTTCAGCTGTGTTGCTTTTACGCCAAACATAACGTTTTGCATTGTTGCCAAAAAGTTCAATTTTGGTTTCATCTGACCAGAGCACCTTCTTCCACATGTTTGGTGTGTCTCCCAGGTGGCTTGTGGCAAACTTTAAACGACACTTTATGGATATCTTTAAGAAATGGCTTTCTTCTTGCCACTCTTCCATAAAGGCCAGATTTGTGCAATATACGACTGATTGTTGTCCTATGGACAGAGTCTCCCACCTCAGCTGTAGATCTCTGCAGTTCATCCAGAGTGATCATGGGCCTCTTGGCTGCATCTCTGATCAGTCTTCTCCTTGTATGAGCTGAAAGTTTAGAGGGACGGCCAGGTCTTGGTAGATTTGCAGTGGTCTGATACTCCTTCCATTTCAATATTATCGCTTGCACAGTGCTCCTTGGGATGTTTAAAGCTTGGGAAATCTTTTTGTATCCAAATCCGGCTTTAAACTTCTTCACAACAGTATCTCGGACCTGCCTGGCGTGTTCCTTGTTCTTCATGATGCTCTCTGCGCTTTTAACGGACCTCTGAGACTATCACAGTGCAGGTGCATTTATACGGAGACTTGATTACACACAGGTGGATTGTATTTATCATCATTAGTCATTTAGGTCAACATTGGATCATTCAGAGATCCTCACTGAACTTCTGGAGAGAGTTTGCTGCACTGAAAGTAAAGGGGCTGAATAATTTTGCACGCCCAATTTTTCAGTTTTTGATTTGTTAAAAAAGTTTGAAATATCCAATAAATGTCGTTCCACTTCATGATTGTGTCCCACTTGTTGTTGATTCTTCACAAAAAAATACAGTTTTATATCTTTATGTTTGAAGCCTGAAATGTGGCAAAAGGTCGCAAAGTTCAAGGGGGCCGAATACTTTCGCAAGGCACTGTATATGGCCTTCCTGTGACATCGGGTGGTGTAGGTGTCCTGGAGGGCAGGTAGTTTGCCCCCGGTGATGCGTTGTGCAGACCTCACTACCCTTTGGAGAGCCTTACGGTTGTGGGCGGAGCAGTTGCCGTACCAGGCAGTGATACAGCCCGACAGGATGCTCTCGATTGTGCATCTGTAGAAATTTGTGAGTGCTTTTGGTGACAAGCCGAATTTCTTCAGCCTCCTGAGGTTGAAGAGGCGCTGCTGCGCCTTCTTCACAACGCTGTCTGTGTGGCTGGACCAATTCAGTTTGTCCGTGATGTGTACGCCGAGGAACTTACTACCCTCTCCACTACTGTCCCGTCGATGTGGATAGGGGGGTGTTTCTTGAAGTCCACAATCATCTCCTTTGTTTTGTTGACGTTGAGTGTGAGGTTATTTTCCTGACACCACACTCTGAGGGCTCTCACCTCCTCCCTGTAGGCCGTCTCGTCGTTGTTGGTAATCAAGCCTACCACTGTAGTGTCGTCTGCAAACTTGATGATTGAGTTGGAGGCGTGTATGGCCAGTCATGGGTGAACAGGGAGTACATGAGAGGGCTCAGAACGCACCCTTGTGGGGCCCTAGTGTTGAGGATCAGCGGGGTGGAGATGTTGTTACCTACCCTCACCACCTGGGGGCGGCCCGTCAGGAAGTCCACTACCCAGTTGCACAGGTCGGAGCCGAGACCCAGGGTCTTGAGCTTGATAACGAGTTTGGAGGGTACTATGGTGTTAAATGCTGAGCTGTAGTCGATGAACAGCAATCTCACACAGGTATTCCTCTTGTCCAGATGGGTTAGGGCAGTGTGCAGCGTGGTTTCGATTGCGTCGTCTGTGGACCTATTGGGGCGGTAAGCAAATTGGAGTGGGTCTAGGGTGTCAGGTACGGTGGAGGTGATATGGTCCTTGACTAGTCTCTCAAAGCACTTCATGATGACAGTTAGTCGTTTAGCTCAGTTACCTTAGCTTTCTTGGGAACAGGAACAATGGTGGCCCTCTTGAAGCATGTGGGAACAGCAGACTGGGATAAGGATGGATTGAATATGTCCGTAAACACACCAGCCAGCTGGTCTGCGCATGCTCTGAGGACGCGGCTGGGGATGCCGTCTGGGCCTTCAGCCTTGCAAGGGTTAACACGTTTAAATGTTTTACTCACGTCGGCTGCAGTGAAGGAGAGTCCGCAGGTTTTGGTAGCGGGCCGTGTCAGTGGCACTGTATTGTCCTCAAAGCAAGTAAAAAAGTTATTTAGTCTGTCTGGGAGCAAGACATCCTGGTCCGCGACGGGGCTGGTTTTCTTTTTGTAATCCGTGATTGACTAACCCTGCCACATACCTCTTGTGTCTGAGCCATTGAATTGCGACTCTACTTTGTCTCTATACTGACACTTAGCTTTTTTGATTGCCTTGCGGAGGGAATAGCTACACGATTTGTATTCGGTCATGTTTCTGGTCACCTTGCCCTGGTTAAAAGCAGTGGTTCGCGCTTTCAGTTTCGCGAGAATGCTGCCATCAATCCACGGTTTCTGGTTTGGGAATGTTTTAATCGTTGCTGTGGGTATAACATCGCCGATGCACTTTCTAATGAACTCGCTCACCGAATCAGTGTATTCGTCAATGTTGTTGTTGGACGCAATGCGGAATATACACTGTATCCCAATCCACGTGATCGAAGCAGTCTTAAAGCGTGGAATCAGTTTGGTCGGACCAGTGTTGAACAGACCTGAGCACGGGAGCTTCTTGTTTTAGTCTTTGTCTGTAGGCTGGAAGCAACAAAATGGAGTCGTGGTCAGCTTTTCCCGAAAGGAGGGCGGGAGAGGGCCTTATATGCATCACGGAAGTTAGAATAACAATGATCCAGGGTTTTACCAGCCCTGGTTGCGCAATCGATATGCTGATAGAATTTAGGGAGTCTTGTTTTCAGATTAGCCTTGTTAAAATCCCCAGCTAAAATGAATGCAGAATTCCCTTGGTATATAATGCGGTAGACATTTGATTGAGAGGAATTCTAAGTCAGGTGAACAGAAGGACTTGAGTTCCTGTATGTTGTTATGATCACACAACGTCTCGTTAATCATAAGGCATACCCCCCACCCCTCTTCTTACCAGAAACCAGCTGGTTGCACCGACTCCAATAGCGTTTCTTGAGTGAGCCATGTGAAGTGAAGCAAAGAACGTTACAGTCTCTGATGTCTCTCTGGAATGCTACTCTTGCTCGGATTTCATCAACCTTGTTGTCAAGAGACTGGACATTGGCGAGTAGTATGCTAGGGAGTGGTGCGCGATGTGCCCGTCTCCGGAGCCTGACCAGAAGACCGCTACGTTTGCCCCTTTTATGGCGTCGTTGTTTTGAGTCGCCGGCTGGGATCCGATCCATTGTCCTGGGTGGAAGGCAAAACACAGGATCCGCTTCGGGAAAGTCATATTACAGTATTATCAGAAGCTGAGCAAGCTAATGTTGCTAATAATAAATTAGCTTCCTAACATTGACAATATAGTTAAACTAGCTACATTGCTACATTATTATGTTGTAAACAACTTTGTTCCATCATCTTTAATAATCGTTCATAGAAAATGTGAATAATCAGAGTGTTTACGTAATTCCGACTCGTTCAAATAGTCGAAAATAAACGTTTCTGATTATTCTGACACCACTTACTAAATGCATCATAAACACTTGCAATAAACTCACCAACAATATTTTCACTGATACTTGCTGAAATGGTTGGAATTCATGATGATGTAAAAAACTACGATATGGAAAACTATGGAACAGCAGCACACATGAAACAAATCATCTTTGCGCCCACCATTTGATGGCCAATGAAAAACATAGTGGGCAATAACGAAGCACACCACCATGAAAAGAATCCAGTAGCACATTCCAAACAGTAACCGACAGATCTCATAAAACTCTGCACAGGCCAACCCAATATCCCCCTGGAGCTACACTTCAACAAGAATGAAAAGATATGGAAAATGGGTCGCACATTTCTTGGTAGGGATTTTATGTCTAAAAATCACATATTTGGTTAAGCATAATAATCCTGTCAGTCTAGTGCAGACACCCACTGTAAATTCCAAGCGGAGACAAATACTTTCTGCTCTGCTGCTTCTCTTAATTACTGGTTATACAGTACTTCTCAATCCGAATGTGGAGTGGTCAGCGTCAAACTGAGCATGATAGCAAAGCAATGATTGGTTATTCATTTTGAATCCCGACAGGGCCAAGGCTGAGTGGGTGCAAGCACGATCGGAATGAAAATTCATTTTCACAGAAAGTATGTGGCTTCACAAAGAAACGCTGCATCAATTCAGCAATGTCACATGGTAAAAGCTGGCACTGTGATGCGCAGTCTCCATCTTTTTGGCCAAATGACACAAATCCTCAAGGACAGCTAGAGCCCACTAATAATAACAATCATGAAAAGAGCCAGTTAATGAATCTCAGGAAATAGCAGTGCTTAGTCAGTGAGTTTCCATAATGTTTCCTTAATCTGCATTTAATCAAATTTTGAAAGTTTTCAGAGGAGTTACATATTAATGGCAGATTTATTTGTGCAAGAGATTAACCAAGGGGAGCAGTGGTCCTGGAGAAATGTTTGTTCCTTTAGTTTTTGGGGAGTTTCAAGTATTTTTTTGAAGTTTCAAGTCAGCTAAGAGAAGATATATCTAGCAAGCACTTCAATAACTCAATTTCTTCTTTATTTGGATATGACTTTTTTAAATCCCGAAAATTTGAGTGGATATAATTCAATACTTGTCACAGATACTGAGTAACATCTGCTATGATCTCAAATCAAAATCAAATCAAATCAAGTGTATTGGTCACATACACATATTTAGCAGATGCAATTTCGGGCATAGCAGAATGCTTGTGTTCCTAGTGTAACAGTACAAATTTAGACCGTCCCCTCGCCCATACCCGGGCGCGAACTAGGGACCTTCTGCACACATCAACAACTCACCCTCGAAGCATCGTTACCCATCGCGCCACAAAAGCCGCGGCCCTTGCAGAGCAAGGGGAACTACTACTTCAAGGTCTCAGAGCAAGTGACGTCACTGATTGAAACGCTATTTAGCGCCCACGCTAACTAAGCTAGCCGTTTCACATCCGTTACACTAGCTCCAACAGTGCATAAATATCTAACAATTCACAACAATACACAAATCTAAAAGTAAAAGAAATATATAAATATTAAGACGAACAATGTCGGAGTGGCATTGACTAAATGCAGTAGAATAGAATACAGTTTATACATATGATATGAGTACATTATTAAAGTGTTTAAAATATCTGATTATGATCAACTAAACGGTGACAACTGTATTTGAAATAAGCACTAAAGATATGTCTAGCGAGAAGGCCTGTCATGGCAAAATCTTTCAGCACTGACATACTGTAGTGTTTGCGTGCAGTGATGTTTAACATTGACAGACATCTTAACTGCTGTTGGCTGTACAATACATTATACAGCTGTAGTACATGGTATTATGTTTCTATGATAAACATGTCTGTTATATCTAGCTTAGCTGCAGAAGAGCGCACATCTGCATGGTTTCACATTGTTTGTTTTCACACTTTCTCGTTTAATAACATGTGCCACACCTTCTCACAAACCATTCATCCGTAAAGCAGCACACTGTCGTAAACCATAACAATGTACAGTACAACGTACAGCACATCGTACCGTACATGACATTTCCCCCCCTTCCAAAACCAGGAACTGGTACTGTACCATATATAAAAATGTCCATAGGGCAAGAACCTAGAGTGATACCTGTAACAACTAGCCCGAACTAGCCAGTTCAGTCCATTAACCTGGAGGTTGACTAAGACACCTAACGGAGCCTAAGAATGAGAGGAGGTTAAGTAGTCCCCCAGATGATTAGGGCGAGTTCGTGCCGGCATCCGCCATTCTTCATCCGCCACCGCTTGTGGCTCTGGCCCTTGGAGAGCCCACAGAGGCAGGAGCTCGGGTGGTAGCAGTGGAGAATTTTAGAACGGTTTAGAACGTGCACCCCTGGACCTCTGATGCCGTTCTTCAGCGTTCCAACAGGTTGTAGTAGGCCTCATGGATGTGTTTGATTCCCTTGTTGCTGAGATAGGTGGAGAA
The DNA here is from genome assembly GCF_013265735.2 of Oncorhynchus mykiss. Taxonomy (NCBI): domain Eukaryota; kingdom Metazoa; phylum Chordata; class Actinopteri; order Salmoniformes; family Salmonidae; genus Oncorhynchus; species Oncorhynchus mykiss. Next base: position 14,995,517 of record NC_048591.1, on the reverse strand, counting down.
CTCGACAGAGGTTAGCTGGGGCCCATTGTCTGTGGTGAAGATGAGGGGTAGGCCCCACCTCGTGAACAGGCTGTATAGGATGACCACAATGGCCTGTGCTGTGACAGTTCAGACAGGAAACACTTCTGGCCACCAGGAAGCTCTGATGGCGAGGGACTGCGTGCCCATGGATCTCGCCACAGATGTCCAGCTTTATGTGATCCCAGGGGCGGGACGGGCTTCAATGTCGTGGTCGATGTCTGGCCACCACACAAGGTCATCGCTGCTTGACCTTCACTATACCCAAGTGAGCTTTGTGCGCCATGGATAGAACACAACCACACAGGCCACTCGGGACCACAGTGCAAAACCCTCGAGAGACACAGACTTCTTCCCAGCAAGTACGTTTGTGATTCACCCTGGTGAAAGGCACCAGCTCTTACACATGCTGGCCATCCACTGCGTATGTAGGTGCGTAGGGTAGACAGTGGGATCCTGTTCCGATGCTTGCTTCAGCTCGTCCAATGAGACGGCTGACTGAAAGGGAGCGTAGAGCCTTTGTACGAGCTCTGTTTCATTGTCGTCTGGCAAGACAGTCGGAGTAGGAGCATGAGAGGAGGTCTGCCACCATGTTATCCCTCCCCGGAGTGAACTTCAGCTGATAGTCATACTGTCTGAGGAGGTCGGCCACCACGCTATCCCTCCCCGAAGTGAACTTCAGCTGATAGTCATACTGTCTGAGGAGGTCTGCCACCACGTTATCCCTCCCCGGAGTGAACTTCAGCTGATAGTCATACTGTCTGAGGCGGTCGGCCCATCTGTGCAGCCGAATTGGCTTGTGGCCAGTTCCTAATGCTGACAGTAGCATTGTGAGGGACTGGTAGTCGGTTCGGAGCATGAACAGCCGGCAGTATGGGTAGAGGTGCCACTTTTCACACGCCCAGACACAGGCCAGTGCTTCTCATTCGCCCACAGAGTACCGATGTTCAGTGGGGATCAGGGCCCTTGAGGCGAAGGCGACGGGCCTCTCAATGCCATTCTGCAGCTGTGAGAGGACAGCTCCTAGTGTTTCAGCTGAGGCGTCACAGGTGACAATGCTGGGGCAGACGGGGTCAAAGTGAGCCAAGACTGGGGCTGTGGTCAGCTGGCTCTTCAGTGAGCGGACCGCGTCTGAGCAGGCTGCCGTCCAGGCCCATGGCTCGTCCTTCTTGAGGAGCTGGTGAAGGGGCGCTGTGGTCTGAGAGTAGTGGGGCAGAAACCGGAGGTAGTAGGCTGTCATGCCCAAGAACGAGGCCACCTGAGAGGCTGCGGTCGGTTCCAGGATGCGATGGATGGTTTAAATGTTTGACATGAGTGGGGCAATGCCTTTGGACGATAGGCGGAACCTCACAAATTTGATGGCTGGAGCTGCAAAGGTGCATTTTCCACCCTTCAGGGCCAGGTTGTTCCTTAGAGCACTGGATACTCTGTGGAGTCGATGGTCATAGATGTGGAGGTCAGGGCTGTGGACCATGATGTCGTCCAGATAGACTGTCACACGTGGGTATTCCAGCGAGGATGGTGCTCATCCCCTTCTGGAAGCAGCTGGGGGCGGAGCTAAGTCCAAAAGGAATGTGTGTGTATCTAAACACTACAGCATGCGTAACAAAGGTCTCTGCTGGCTGGGTGGAGAGGCACCTGAAGATAACCCTGACGCAGGTCAAGCTTTGTGAAGACCCTGGAGCCATGAAATTGTGCGGTCAGTTCCTCAGCTGTAGGCAAGGGGTACTTATTCTGGACAACAGCCTTGTTCACAGCACAGAGATCCACACAGGTCAGGATTCCACCAGACATTTTGGTTGCAATGACCAAGTTTGAAATCCAGGAGACAGTGTTGACTGGCTCAATGATGCCTGCCTCCAACTGTGACTGTAGATCTTTTGTGACATCATCACGCAGTGCAACGGGAATGCAAGACAGGGGCTGCAAGACTGGGGTCACGTCCGGGTTCACTAGGGGCCTGTGAGTAAAAGCTGTGAGGCAGCCCAGTACATCAAACAGAGCTGGCCAGTTATGTTGCCATGTGCCGGTAACTTGGTGGATAGCTGACCCACTGTCATCTCTCAGTGTGAACCCCAATCCTGTGAAGAGGTCGAGGCCCAGGAGGTTGGCACCCCGCTTCGAAAGCAGCTGCTTGGCGTCGTAGTGTACTAGGACCTGGAGGGTGCCTGCAATGTCGATCTTGGATCTACCATACCCACACAGGGAAGTAGAGGGCTGTTGGAGTGGTAGGTGACCAAAAAAACTTGTAGTAAGTGGTAAGGTTGAGCAACAACATCGCAGTGCCAGTATCCAGTAGCAAAGGCAAACCCACCTTGCCCAGCTGCACAGCGCATGTCTTGAATGACACATGGTTGGTGGAGACGGTTCAAATTTCAGTGTGTTCATGTTGAGAGTGAGACGAAAATAAGGGCCTGTTCTGAGTGGAGCTAGTAGCTGGGGCAGAAGGACACACTTTTGCAAAGTGATTCGATTTTGAACAGTTCTTACATATTTTCCCATGGGCTGGGCAGTTTGAGGCCCTTGAATTGTGAGAGCGAGCACCACAGTTGCCACAACTTCTTCTATTTGTTTGTTTGTGTCCATGCAGCTATCGACGTGGGAGGGCGTGCGCCGCTTGTGATCGCTGTAGTGCGCCTGCTCGGGCTGAAGCTGCTGTGTGAGAATGGCTGGGGCCGAGTGTATGCTGCAGAACTGTCTGTTAGCATAGTAGAGCATTCCAAAGCCCCTTCAACCTGGATTGCTATTTTAATAGCTCCATCAAGTTGTAAATTATCCGATTCCAAAATCAGTTTCTCCCTTGTCTTTTCACATAACGTTCCCTCTATCAGCTGATCCCTGATCTCATCCTGAAGTGTCCCGTAGTTACAAGAGCTAGCCAAATCCCTCAGACTAGCCACCTAGCTTTGAATGGTCTCTACCGGCCGTTGTTGTCTTTTCCGTAGCCGGTAGCGTTGGAGGAGCACTTGCTCTTTCCCGGCAAAGTGGTTCCATAGGAG